>NC_140180.1:85249725-85293601 GCF_963971535.1 Notolepis coatsorum | reverse complement strand
AGAAGCTTCTGTCCTATGGGTCCCGCTTCAGGGGATGAGTTGCTATGACAACAGAACTTAAGTAGGGACAGAATGACCATCTCAGACATTGACCCAGTCCACTAGTGTCTGTCTGTGTCTGTGTCTGTGTGTGTGTGTGTGTGTGTGTGTGTGTGTGTGTGTGTGTGTGTGTGTGTGTGTGTGTGTGTGTCTGTCTGTGTGTTTGTGTTACTGTGTCTGTGTGTGTGTGTGTTAGTGTTTTTGTGTGTGTGTGTGTGTGTGTGTGTGTGTGTGTGTGTGTGTGTGTGTGTGTGTGTGTGTGCGCGTGTGTGTGCGTGTGTGTGTGTGTGTGTGTGTGTGTGTGTGTGTGTGTATGTCTGTGCTAGTGTGTGTCTGGGTGTGTGTGAGTGTGTGTGTGATAGTGTGTGTCTGTGTGTTTGTGTTACTGTGTGTCTGTGATAGTGTGTGTCTGTGTGTTTGTGTTACTGTGTGTCTGTGATAGTGTGTGTCTGGGTGTGTGTGTGTGTGTGTGATCTTATATATGTCCATATGTGTGCATGCATGCTGTGCTCACTGATGACTGTGTGTGTGCGCTCGTGTCAAAAAATTCTTTGTGCAAATGACGCGTGTGCGTCCGACCCGTACCCCGGTGTGTATGTACGTGCACGTGTGACTGTATGGTATGCACGTGCCAACGTCTCCTCCTCGCCCCGCAGCAGACGTGTGGGGGGAGGGAGACCTCCCCCCCGGCTGGCGGGAGGTCACGGACACGTCTGAGGTCTACTTCTGGCACATCCCCACGGGCACCACCCAGTATCACCGGCCCATCGCCACTGGCAACCAGCACCCCGCCAACAACAACGAGCCCGACCCCGAGCCCGACCCCCAGGAGGAAGCGCAGGACGCCCTCGGACCGCCCACCGAGGTGAGAGGACGGACAGACAGGTTGACAGGTTGTGGTCGTCTGTCTTGGTTGACGGTTGGCGGGTTGTCAAGTTGACTACCGGGATACATCACCACAGACACATGTACATGATTCTTTGTGCTACTAATGAGATACGGTTAGGGAGTAGGTAAGGTTAGGGAGGGTGTAGGTTAGGGAGGGTGGAGGTTAGGGAGTAGGTAAGGTTAGGGAGGGTGGAGGTTAGGGAGGGTGGAGGTTAGGGAGTAGGTAAGGTTAGGGAGTAGGTAAGGTTAGGGAGTAGGTAAGGTTAGGGAGGGTGTAGGTTAGGGAGGGTGGAGGTTAGGGAGTAGGTAAGGTTAGGGAGGGTGGAGGTTAGGGAGGGTGGAGGTTAGGGAGTAGGTAAGGTTAGGGAGTAGGTAAGGTTAGGGAGTAGGTAAGGTTAGGGAGGGTGTAGGTTAGGGAGGGTGGAGGTTAGGGAGGGTGTAGGTTAGGGAGTAGGTAAGGTTAGGGAGGGTGTAGGTTAGGGAGTAGGCAAGGTTAGGGAGGGTGTAGGTTAGGGAGGGTGTAGGTTATGGAGGGTGGATGTTAGGGAGGGTGGAGGTTAGGGAGGGTGTAGGTTAGGGAGGGTGTAGGTTAGGGAGGGTGGAGGTTAGGGATGGTGTAGGTTAGGGAGGGTGGAGGTTAGGGAGGGTGGAGGTTAGGGAGGGTGGAGGTTAGGGAGGGTGGAGGTTAGGGAGGGTATAGATTAGGGAGGGTGGAGGTTAGGGAGGGTATAGATTAGGGAGGGTGGAGGTTAGGGAGGGTATAGATTAGGGAGGGTGGAGGTTAGGGAGGGTATAGATTAGGGAGGGTGAAGGTTAGGGAGGGTATAGATTAGGGAGGGTGGAGGTTAGGGAGGGTATAGATTAGGGAGGGTGGAGGTTAGGGAGGGTATAGATTAGGGAGGGTGGAGGTTAGGGAGGGTATAGATTAGGGAGGGTGGAGGTTAGGGAGGGTATAGATTAGGGAGGGTGGAGGTTAGGGAGGGTATAGATTAGGGAGGGTGGAGGTTAGGGAGGGTGGAGCTTAGGGAGGGTGGAGGTTAGGGAGGGTATAGAGTAGGGAGGGTGTAGGTTATGAAGGGTATAGATTAGGGAGGGTGGAGGTTAGGGAGGGTATAGATTAGGGAGGGTGGAGGTTAGGGAGGGTATAGATTAGGGAGGGTGGAGGTTATATTTCGTATTTGCATCGCGTCCCGCTCTGAGCCTTACGAGATACTCCTATCTCCTGTGATACCTAATGTATCTCCCACGAATAAAAAACACATGCACCCCACCTGTATGGGGCCCCGCCCCTTATGGTGGCACCGCCCATATAACCATGACTCTGGTCATGAAACACCCTTCCTCTATTTTCGTCCCAGCGTATTGGATGCGTGCACCATACGAGCTAGCGGAATGAAAAGATTAAGGAAGATTAATAATGTTGGAAGCTTACCGCAGGTTGCTGGCCCCTGGCATCTTCGACGCATGTTTTCTGCGACACGATGGGCCTGTGTTGATGTTCCTCGTTTGATGACTGCACATCGAGGTTCAGCTGTACAAGGCTGGCTGTCGGGCCAGCTTGTACTCAGGTAGGCCCTGTGTCTTCAGGCATGGGTATTAGTGTTAGTAATGCTGGTTTGTTTTGTTAACACAACCATGTTGTGTGTTGGCGCTGGGGGCAGGATGGTTTGGTGAACGTTCTCTGCAGGGAACGGTTTCCAAGCTGTCTTGGGCGTGCTGCTAAAACATCTAAAGCTATGCTACATGCTATCGCTACTGCCGCATGCTATCACTACTGCTAATTGCTATGCTGTTTTAATGTTTCCGCCGTGAGATGTTGTCACTCTCCCGCCTCTTGCCCGGTTCATCAATGAAGGTCAGTCGGTAGCTGTTGTGGGGTTTTTGAGTTCTATTTACCTTTTTCGGGTGAATGGGTTGACAACGGGGTAGGTCGTGGCTAGGTTCCTAGCCAGGTATTTTACCTTGTGTTCCGGCGGGGTTTGTTGAACGGTGTTCCCATCTGGGTTGGCGTCGGGTAGTGGGGCTATGGGTCCAGCCGACATGATAAACATGTTGCGTGTCTGTGCACAGGCAATTGTTGTCTTGGGTCCCACATTGCCTGGCGTTAGGCTGCAGTAGTATAAGGGCAGGGCCGCCTGGGAGAAATGTGAGGCCCTGTGCGTTTTTAGACGCGAGGCCCCATCTCCTGGGGCGGCCCTGTGTAGGGGGCTATTGTTTCGTTTTGTCACTCTGCTATGAGAAGGTCTGTCTTGCTACAGCTTTCTCTCCTCTCAAACCATTCATACTGACGGTCAATCGGTATACTGGGGGAGTAGTGCGGGGGGGGGCTTTGTTTACCTTTTTTGGTAAATGGGCTAAACTAGGGCTGGTGTTCTGTTGTGAATATTTTGAATGAAGACGGGTCTGGTCCGTCTCCCCTTAACTTTGTGTGTATGGGTTTGCTCATTCTACAGTTTTTGTGGTTTAGCTCTTTTATTCATTTAACCTTTTCATGGTGCACACCACAGTGGTGGGTGCTGTTTGCAATCACCACTGGTGCTCCATGTTAACGTCAGTCCTTTGTTTTTGATATATTGAAACAATGCCCCGCCCGGCCGACACCTTGGGTGGGTCGGCCTGGCGAGTGGCTGGTGGGCTGTTAAGGCTTGTACCGCCACGGTATGGAATTGGCAACGATTAGAACTGTGTTCGAATTGGTGTTTTTTCAATTAAAAAAAATGGTGTCTGGTGGAGGGGCCTTGAGGGCCAGCCGACGTCGACACATCGCGCGAGGTTGTTGACGTTATTAGCTTTGACCCAGCCGCAAGCTATAACCGCTCAGGGTTCCCCTCTCCGCAGGGGATTTTGGTCTTCTGCTGGAGCGCGGGCGGTATTGTCCTAGGCCCTACACCGCCTCACACCGCGCAGCCAGAAGAAGAGAGAGCACGGCCTCGTCAGCGGCGATGACGGGGCCCTCGACAGGCGGCCATGTTTTTCCCCCGCCAGAGGTATCCTGGGCGTTGATTCGACAGGTGTCCACAAGGCCGACAGCCTTGGCGGCCGAGGGATCGGCCATGCGGCCATGTAGGATGGGTTCGGCTTGAACAAACAAACCGTCACCGTCCTGCCGCGAGCAGCCCGCTCTCCGATCACTCCCTTCCCCAACACCAGCGGAAGAAGTGGGCTCTGATTGTTTCCTTTGGCTGCGGGCCGCGTGCCTTCGTTGATGCGCGGGCGCCCCCCCCCCTTTTCGCTTCTCATGGGGACAGGGGCTGACACCCAGTTGATGGCTGAGCCTGGGTCTGTCCGTGAGAATGTTGTGCTGTCAAGCGGCTCCCACACCTTGAACTGTGTTGGTTGAGCCTGGTGTTACGTCTGTCAACTTAAGTGTTGTCAGCAGGGGGGCTCGAAACCTTTTGAGGCACACAGTGCGGGCTTCCCCGGCCTTGCCTTCGCCAGGCCAGGTATCATGTTGGTGCCTCCCACTCCTGAAATATTGGCAAGTGGTCGCAGCTCACATGGTTTGGGGTGGTAGTAATATCACTGCAGGGCTACGGTGTGTAGGAACCCATGGGGGCCTTACACCTTGCATGTCCGGCTGCAGAACAACTCCTTCAGCATGTTCTGGAGGGGTGTTCAGTGGGGGGGCTTTTTTGATCGGAAGCCCCCCGTATCAGACAGGCCCTTTCTGTCGGGGTTCCCCCTTGGGTGCGATTGCCTCGTGGGTGGTGTCAGGGTCAGGTGTTCCGACACGGAATGCGCTCCTCGCACGGTTCCAGGGTTGTCTTCGCACAGCGGGGGGGACCGGGCCAACTATCTACAGTTCCTGGCGGACCTGCGCCACGTGACGGCGGGTGCGTTGGGAGTGTCGTCACATATGACTACGGCAGTACCATATGTCGAGGTAGATGGAGAGAATGGTGAGGCGGGGACTTGTGTTTACACAACCCCACCCGTTTTCAGGTTTGGTACAGACCCTGTTGTCGGGGTCTCCAGCAGGGACAGCTCTGGTCGACGAGATCCAATCTCTGTGGACGAAGCAAGCCATCGTCGTGGCGTTCTCCTCCCGGTGTTCTCTGCCCGAGAAGTCGGGAGGGAGGGGTGTAAGACCCAGGCTGGACCTGTCCCATGGGAAGGTTCAGCATTTTTTGGATCGTCTCCTATCTGTTGAACACTGTCAGGTGGGGGTCTGGTTCTCCTCCATAGACCTGTAGGATGCGTATGCGCATCCCCGATCTTCCATCCTAGGGCTTACCTACGCTTCCTTTGCAGGGTTAGCGTATGAGTACCAGAGGCTGCCGTTCGGTTTTCTCTGGCTCCCCGCATCTTCACCAAGTGCGTGGAGGCCGCACTGGGGCCTCTGCGTCATCCGGGGTTACGGAGTGTTCTGCCCTGATGACGTTCTGGTCCTTTGCGGTCAAGGTGGATCGTCAGGTCTCGTACCAGGCAGGTCTCTACCAGCCTGGGGTTGCTGTAGACTGGATGTAGAGTATTCCTCTTCCCAGTCAACGGTTGGAGGGCTATGGGCATCCATCTCAGAGCGTGTTGTCAACACGCTCGGGAGGTTCCGTCCTAGGACGGTTACGGCGCTGTCTCACGTCGCGTTTTCACCGACGCCTCCCTCGCTGGTGATGCGTCGGGCCAACGCAGTAGGGGGCAGCTGGCAAACCATGCTGCCCGGTCTGCGCTACGTTCAATGTGTTGGTGTTGAAAGCGGTCCTTCTGGTCCACAAATGGTGTTGATCAGGACGGACGATACGACGTCAGTGTCGTGTATCGACAGACAGGGAGGAGTACGCTCCCCCTGTCTGCACCAGGCGGCGGGCGGCTGGCTATGGGCGTCCTCCATCTGCGCGGCCTAAGGGCTCCCCACATCCCCGGCAGGGAGAATGTGGGTGCAGGTGTACTGTCGCGGGGCGGCCCTCATCCTGACGGGTGAGGATTGCGTCTGGACATGGCCAGGCAGGTCTGGGACCGATGCCGTGCCGCCAGGGATTCTTCCCCATACATCTGTTAGGTCAGTTGTTGGGACGGGTACGTTGAGGGGCGCAGGTTCTTGATCCTGATGGTGTTACCATCTGGAATGCGCATGCTCCCTCCACTGTCGCGCTTACGCGGGCAGATGACATATGTTCCAAGTGTGGTGTAAGGCGGGGGGCCGGGACTCAGTCTCCTGCCCCCTGGATGCTGTCCTTAGTTACCTCCAGTCTCTCCTTGATAGACTGTCGGCTTCGACGGTGAGGGTATATGCAGCAGCTATATCCTCCTATCATGAGGGGTTTGAGGGGATGTCTTGTTCAGCCACCCTCTTGTGAAGCGTTTCCTGCTTGGCGCTCGACGCGTTAAGCCGGTGCAACGCTCCTTGGCTCCGACTTGGGATCTTCAATTGGTCCTCGGTCGGTTGTCCTTGGCCCCGTTTGAGCCGCTCGAGCAGGCGCCGTTGGGACAGCTGTCCTTCAGGACCGCGTTCCTTCTGGCTGTCACTTCCGCTAAACGCGTAGGTGAGCTCTGTGCTCTCTCGGTACGTCCAGAGTGCCTATCTTTTCGGACCGTTTGCGGTGTCACTCTGCGACCTAATCCTGCTTTCGTGCCTAAGAATATCCGGAGTTCCTTCCGCTCCCGGGATATTGTGGTTCAGGCGTTTCGTCCTCCTCCTCACACTAGTGAGTTAGATGCGGGCCTTCACCTGTCATGTCCAGTCCGTGCTTGGGGATTTACCTCAGCCGTACTCAGGATTTCAGGGTTACCGACCAGCTTTTTGTCTGTTACGGTGGGGCTCGTGCTGGTAAGGCACTGTCGGAGCAGCGCCTGTCCCATTGGTTGTGCGAGGGTGTTACCCTCTGCTACACGTTGGCTGGGCAGGATCCCCCTGGGGGCGTCAGGGCGCACTCCACTCGTGGGGTGGCTGCCTCTGCCGCTCTCCTGGGTGGGGCCTCGGTGGAGGCCATCTGTGCTGCAGCTTCATGGTCCTCCCCGGGCTCCTTTGTAAGGTTTTCCTCATGGACATGACCGGGGGTTCTGTCTCCCAGGCGGTTCTGGGGTCTGTGGCCTTTCCTGCTTCCCGTCCTTTGGTCGGGTAGCAGGAGTATATGGGTATGGGCCGCAGTGTGTTGAGTCACACGTGGTTCCGCCTGTACGGTGTGTTCAAGGGGTTCTAGTTCCCTCTTGTTCGCATTCAGGTGGAGTTGACTGCGCCCCCCCTTCGTTAGGAAGGATGGGGTGACAGGGCTCCCCGCACCCCTTGATGTGGGCTTACGGGTCCTCAGGGGGTACATCTGTCGGGTCTTGCGCCCGCTCTTCCCCATTATCTCGTAAGGCTCAGAGCGGGACGCGATGCAAATACGAAATATAACGATAGGTTATGTAGATAACCTAGTTATATTAGTATTGGCTAAGCGTCCCGCTCTGCGCGCCCTGAGTTCCCTCTTGAGGGATCTTTTCCTGGGACGGGTTTTGGCGAGGAAGGGTGTTTCATGACCAGAGTCATGGTTATATGGGCGGTGCCACCATAAGGGGCGGGGCCCCATACAGGTGGGGTGCATGTGTTTTTTATTCGTGGGAGATACATTAGGTATCACAGGAGATAGGAGTATCTCGTAAGGCTCAGAGCGGGACGCTTAGCCAATACTAATATAACTAGGTTATCTACATAACCTATCGTTAGGGAGGGTGGAGGTTAGGGAGGGCGTCGGTAGTGTGATAGTAAAGGGTTAACCTGCTGTTGTGTGGCAGTGAAAGGGTTAACCTTATGTGTATTGTCGCAGTGAAAGGGTTAACCGTTTGGTAGTGCGGAGGTGGAAGTTAGGGAGGGTAGGGGTTAGGCTATTCACTATTGTTTGTTAACATATATCTTTGTTTTCATGGATATTTTTACAAAGATTCATTGGATTTTAATACCTTTATTTAGGCTGTTTTATCAAACTGAGCAAGGGCCAGAAGAAGGCGCACACACATAACTGAGGAACCACGTCAGGAAACCCCCTGCACATATAGTCCTGATGATGCTAGCATGTATTTAAACTAGTGCTGTCAATAGATTTAAAAAAAAGTAACCAATTAATCGCACAATTTTCTGTATTTAATCTAGATTAATCTAATAGATAAATCTATTAATTTATCAATAAATTAATCGCGATTAATCTAATTTTTCTACTTAAGACCGAAGCTTGTAACAGATATTTACTTGAGTAAAATCATGGAATTAATGTAGAATCAACACAAAGAAAGTATATTTAGATTCAAAGACTATTTTAATAGCTTTCTGTTATGGTTTGTAATGCGACCCCAATTGCACGACACAGACAGGTAATCAGAGTTAGCCAAAACAAGGGCATGATTTATTATTCACAAAAAGTGGCACTGAGCCTTTAAGGGGGAAAAAACACTAAAGTCCAATAACACAAAAAAAGGAGGCACTGTGCCTTTAACGGGCGAACAGGCAGGAAAAAAGTAACAGGAATCTTCTGGAACACGGGCAAACAGTACCCAGGAATCTTCTTCTTCACGGGCAAAGGTAAACAGGAATTTTCTTCCTCCCGACCAGAACGCTGCCGACGGGCAACGCAGCACACAGGGGGTCCGAGGGGAACGGGGTGAGAACACGGGCATCCTCCCGTGGAGTAATAGAGAGCGATGGCGAGCCTCACCCCAGGAACGGGTCCATGTAGAGGGAGTTTGGGAAGTAGCCGGCACGACATCTGGAGTGGGAACACTGGGATCCTCCCGTGGAGTAATAGAGAGCGAAGACGGTGTCCCACTCCAGGAAATGGCGACAGGTTGCGATGTACAGTACAGGGGTGGCACGACGTCTCACACCGGAGACGCGGCAGTAGATGGTAGTAACAAGAACGACCCGACCAGGAGTGGAGGGGAGTCAGCCTATATGAATCCTCCCGACGAGCTGATTGTGGATCAATCTCAGGTGCGTGAGGCAGAAAAACGGCACGCCCCCTTGTTGGGCAGCATGCAGAATTCCTCCAGCCCTTACACTTTCTTTGATCTTTGAATACAGTTTCTCTCCTGTGAAATACAAATGTTCAACAAAACCATCAACATTGACTCAGCTTTAAAGACCTCTTTCTTATATCTGCGGCGCTAACAGAAATAAAAACAACCAGCGGACTAAGCGCTCATCACCACTGCGAGAGACACTGGTATCGAATCCGGCTGTCAGCGTTGCCGCCGGCTTGGCCGGCCGTCATACTGACACGGGAGGGAAGCCGGTGGGTGGTAATCTGGTCGTTGTAAACAGCGACTCCTACAGGTCGGTCAGGGCGCCTGCACAGCGAGGAAGGGAGATGGTGAGGGCAGTGTGAGCCTCCCACACGTTACACCTCACCAATGAGAGTCCGCACTGGCAGGTGAAAAGAAGTGGCTGGCTGAATCTGCATGTATCGGAGGGGACATGTGATAGTATCTATCAACCCTCCCTAGACCGACCAGTGGGGGGCACATGCGAGCAATGACCAGGAAGGGGAGGGGGGGATTGGCATGACTAAATTGGGATGGGAGAAAAACACAGAAAAATAGGAGGAGAAAAAGTGAAAAAAAAAGAAAAGAAAAAAACCAGGCCTGTTAATGTGCAGATTGGCTTAGAGGACGATAATGTCTTGTATGAACTACCAGTCATATAAATCATATTAACAACAAAAATGTGTTCCATCTTTATATCAGATGATTTTCAAAAAGGTGCATGAGTCAATGCAAAAAATTAACAAGCAAAGATACTGCTGAAAGTTCAGAACGTTGAACATCTTTCAATCCATAGATCCAATTATCTAATTTGACTGCTGTGATTGTTCTCTGTTACTGTCTTTGGGAACACTAGGGTTTGGATAGTAAGTTTGCACCTATTATGAGAGAACAACCAATACCTAGACATCAGCCAATAATATACTGAACTTCAGGACTTAAAGTTAGACTCTGTAGTGCTGTCAAACAGCGACCTCTAGGCAAAAGAGCCCTGCTTGGTACTGCACTTTGTTTGCATGTTTTGTTTTGGTCTGATGTGTGTGTTGGAGTTGAGTGGGGCTAGGGGTCGCTACTTCTGGCCACACCTGCAGGCTTTGCCAAGAGAGGTCTGGAGAAATACACGGTAGAATAAGTTACTAAACTCAACCTAAATCATCAATCAACAGCTGCAATCAGTCTATTATGAACTGACTGACTGTTAGTCTTTACCTTCATACAGAAGACACATGGAGTCGCTTAATCTACCTGTCTGTCGTCGTCTGTCTGTCTGTCTGTCTGTCTGTCTGTCTGTCTGTCTGTCTGTCTGTCTGTCTGTCTGTCTGTCTGTCTGTCTGTCTGTCTGTCTGTCTGTCTGTCTGTCTGTCTGTCTGTCTGTATCTCTCTCTCTCTCTCTTGTTCCTCTCCTCTCTCTCTCTCTCTCTCTCTCTCTCTCTCTCTCTCTCTCTCTCTCTCTCTCTCTCTCTCTCTCTCTCTCTCTCTCTCTCTCTCTCTCTCTCTCTCTCTCTCTCTCTCTCTCTCTCTCTCCAGCGGCCCAGCAGTTTAATATCAGACAGCTCAGTAGAGCCCGTTCCCTCTCCCTCTGGCTCCTGTGGCTCCTCCCCCTGTGATGAGGTCACGTCGTCGGTGCAGGACTTCGACACTCCGACCTACGCAGCACATGTGAGATGATACAGTACAGTGAGATGCTACAGTACAGTGAGATGTACAGTACAGTGAGACGCTACAGTACAGTGAGACGCTACAGTACAGTGAGACGCTACAGTGAGATGCTACAGTACAGTGAGACGCTACAGTGAGATGCTACAGTGAGACGCTACAGTGAGATGCTACAGTGAGACGCTACAGTGAGATGCTACAGTACAGTGAGACGCTACAGTACAGTGAGATGCTACAGTACAGTGAGATGCTACAGTACAGTGAGATGCTACAGTACAGTGATACGCTACAGTACAGTGAGATGCTACAGTACAGTGAGATGCTACAGTACAGTGAGATGCTACAGTACAGTGAGATGCTACAGTACAGTGAGATGCTACAGTACAGTGAGATGCTACAGTACAGTGAGACGCTACAGTACAGTGAGATGCTACAGTACAGTGAGATGCTACAGTACAGTGAGACGCTACAGTACAGTGAGATGCTACAGTACAGTGAGATGCTACAGTGAGATGCTACAGTACAGTGAGATGCTACAGTACAGTGAGATGCTACAGTACAGTGAGATGCTACAGTACAGTGAGATGCTACAGTGAGAGGCTACAGTGAGATGCTACAGTACAGTGAGATGCTACAGTACAGTGAGATGCTACAGTACAGTGAGATGATACAGTACAGTGAGATGATCCAGTACAGTGTGATGCTACAGTACAGTGAGATGATACAGTACAGTGAGATGATCCACCATGGACTGTTTCACTCCAACTTCACACAAACTCATTATTCTAATAGATTGCACATGTGATATTATTCTTATTATCTTCGATATTTCAGCTAATATCTGTAAATGTGAACACAAAACCAAGGTAGAACTCTGAAATGTAGTCATTAGAAGTACTGCTTCTTCATATTACATTCATGCAGTCCATGCATCGTGTATCATGTTGGAGCGAGCCAACAATATTCCCTATTTAGAAAATGACCTGTATTGCATATTCAAGATGAATATCTCTTATATTGAGTGAATGTGAGTAATTTCCTCTTCACTTCTTACAAGGCAAAGTATTAGATTAATTCAGCTTTTATAATCAGCATATGTGTCCATTCCCTTCATCACTTTCACTAATTTCTCTCTCTCTCTCTCTCTCTCTCTCTCTCTCTCTCTCTCTCTCTCTCTCTCTCTCTCTCTCTCTCTCTCTCTCTCTCTCTCTCTAGGAGCTGAAAGACTATCCAGTTTATCCAGACCCCAGTCTGAAGGCATTTGAAGGAGCTACTTTGCGCTATGCCTCTTTAAGTCTGAAGTATGTACACACACACACACACACACACACACACACACACACACACACACACACACACACACACAC
Source organism: Notolepis coatsorum (assembly GCF_963971535.1). Lineage (NCBI taxonomy): Eukaryota > Metazoa > Chordata > Actinopteri > Aulopiformes > Paralepididae > Notolepis > Notolepis coatsorum. Next base: position 85,281,701 of record NC_140180.1, on the reverse strand, counting down.
ACACACACACACACACACACACACACACACACACACACACACACACACACACACACACACATGCATGATGATGTCACAGTAAATATCTCTAACCAATATCTACAAGCTCTGATGTAAAATAAATATCTTGCTAAAATAAATAGCTAATTACGCACCAAAGCTATGGAACACCTTACCTATGGATATTAGGGAGCCTAGCTCACAAAATACTTTCAAAAGTAAGCTAAAAACGTACCTCTTCACCTTAGCCTTTTAATACATTCTGCCACTTAGACTCATTACATCCACACCGTGATTATTGTACTGTAAATGAGAGCTGTTTTATTGCACTGGTTTATTCTGTCTCCACTCTATGTATTGGTTTTATTCTCTCTATTTTATGTCAATGTACGTCTGTTTTACTGCTGTGAAGCACTTTGGGCTGCGATTCTTGAATGAAAGGTGCTATACAAATGTGTGTATTATTATTATTATTATTATTATTATTATTATCATTATTATCATTTGTCTAAGACCTGTCATTTCTGGCTGACTTCATTGTGATGTCATTGTGATGTCATCATGCAGTCCCTCCGCCCAGCTAGAGACAGTGGACCTCAGCAATTCATGTGCCGACCCTGAGGCTATGGTGAGTCCAAAGCGCTCCCAGAACACATCCTCTCACTGCAGAAACACCACTGAATCAACGTCCGTCTCATAATGAAATGACCAGCACTGGCGTCGTGTCCTCTATCCGTTCGCTGTTGGTTAAAGGAAGGATTCGGGTGTTTGACTTCAAAGAGCAGGGCGTTGCTTGGGATGATGTAATGGCATTGCCCACTGACATCCTGTCCTCTCCCCCTTTTCCCTCTGTCTCTGTATAGCGCTGCCACTCGGTGGTGAGCTGGTGAACTGCAGTGTATTCTGTTGTGTGTCTATCTGAGAGTGGGTGTATCACCCTCTTACGGAGGAGCGGGGTATAGATTGAAATCCAGACAGGAGGGATGTGGTGGAACAGCGTGTGTGTCACAGGGTTGGTTAGGTTCACTCCTGCAGTAGAAATACTATCCTTTGTCCAATTCATTAGTGTAGTCTTGAGGGCTGTCCCTAAATAAATTCTTACTTGATTAATAGTCAATCATTCAATCTAACTTTATTGAACATTTCATACAGTAAGTGCAACTCAATGTGCTTCACAGAAAATAATTGCAAATAATAATTAAAAAGGCAAGAAACAAACACATAATAATAATAAAATAAATGCAATGCAAAAAAAACCTAGGTGAAAGCAATTCTAAAACGGTGTGTGTTAACATTTCTTTTAAAGATGTCCACAGATTCAGAAACCCGTAGATCCTCTGGCAGGCTGTTCCAAAGGCTAGGGCCTATAGTCGCTAAAAGATGCTTCTCCATGCCTTTTTAGTCATAGGGTATGTCAACAAATCAAATCAAATCAAATGTATTTGTAAGGCGCAACAACACACGTTAATGTCGCCATGGGCCAGACACGTCTTCTTTAAACAAGTCAAGAAGAAACATCACAATAAATCAAGAACAAAACAAAAAACACCATGAAATCCAAAATAAAATGTAAAATAAATAAATGCAACACTCCCAGACGGGAGGTAGACCGAAGGTAAGGAAAAACTCACTAAAAGTCTAGCAATAGGAAAAAAGCACCACAGGCAATGTGGAGGGGAGAAAGCTTAGAAGGGCTGTTCAAGGAGGGATCTCCCTTCTTAGATGTCGGTGATAGTAGTGTTGCTATAAAACAGGTGAAACAGTTGGTAAGTATGTACATAAACATGTAATGATGAAACACAAATATGTAAATGCAATAGCAACTGGGGTACATACGTAAGAACATTTTGAAACTACTTGTACTTACCAGAGATGTGCTTATCATTTTACGGGAGATAACTCATTCAACGTGGGAAAGAAATGGAAAAATCCACTAATGGGAAAAAATAGACTAACAAAGTCTTGGCGATTAATGTATTGATGGACTGTGAGCAGGCAGCTCTAGTGGTCTTGCATATAGGAAGCACAGGACTTATGGTCTGAGACTGGGAGGCCTCACCCCAAGACGTGCACATTCTCAGAAATGAACGCTATGTGTCCGGAAGATGTAATGAAGTGTGTCATTACATATACAGTGTAGATGTAACAGGCTAAGCGCAAAATTTGTTTTATGTTTACGTTGCAAATCCGGAGAGTGGATAGTTCACAAGGAAGATGTTCTTCTTCTATATAATTCTGTGTCGGCCAGGGAAGATTCGGCCCTGATCTGCCCCCTAGTGGAGAGACTTTTCAGTCCTCATGGTACACGCAAAATACGCAGGCAAGTATGTGAACATGTATGTAACGTTCACAACACAGCCGCTTGTCGACTGGTCATACTGAGGCAAATATACTGAGACCCTTAGCTAGCAAGAATGTGGACACTGTAACATGTGGTCAGTGTAGGAATAATCGCTCTCTTAGCTGACATCTGTATTGGCATAAAAACATCTAAGCACTCGCTGTAACCGGTCTCATTTGACATGCCCTGAGTGGGAGTTCACCTCTTGGTAATGGGTCTGGATGCCTCTGGGGAGTGAGTTTACTTGCAGTACCGCTTAACGTCCACAGCCACTTCACTACACTGTCCATCGTGACTGTGGATAGACACGCGGTACCTCCGTTACACCACCACAGAGACCCGGGTTCAATTGCTGGCAGCGGCGCCTCCGGCTTGGTCAGTCGTCCCTACGAACACAATTGTCAGTTCACAAGCACAATAGTGTGAACCTCGGTGTGCGTTACGCTCTCCCAGTGGAACTCCTCTCTGGCAGGTGATAAGAAGCAGCTGGAGACTCTACACGTATCGGAGGAGACATGTCTATACCCTCCCCAGACTGACCAGGAAGAGAACTGGCCTAACAACTACATTTGGGGAAGGGATAAATTGATAAAGGCAAAAAAAAAAAAAAAAAAATTGTCAGCAGAACATAACTAACAGAACAATACAGAATAACAATGCAATGGCAAAAGCTGGAAGGTGAGAAAAGGTGTTTGTGGGATTATCTTTTGTTTGCACCAACGTGAATATACTGTGAACACCGTCATTACACTGCCGGTGTGTGTGTGTGTGTGTGTGTGTGTGTGTGTGTGTGTGTGTGTGTGTGTGTGTGTGTGTGTGTGTGTGTGTGTGTGTGTGTGTGTGTGTGTGTGTGTGTGTGTGTGTGTGTGTGTGTGTGTGTGTGTGTGTGTGTGTGTGTGTGTGTGTGTGTGTGTGTGTGTGTGTGTGTGTGTGTGTGTGTGTGTGTGTGTGTGTGTGTGTGTGTGTGTACACTGGTGTGTGCTAAGTTGCATGTAGCGATTGAGAGCTTGAGAACATTAGTAATCTCCACAGAACAGGGGAAGGAAAGAGAGGGAGAGATAGAAGGAGAGAGAGAGATGGAAGGAAAGAGAGAGAGATGATGGAAGGAAAGAGAGAGATGTAAGGAAAGAGAGAGATGTAAGGAAAGAGAGAGAGTGATATAAGGAGAGAGAGATGGAAGGAAAGAGAGAGTGATAGAAGGAGAGCTAGAGATGGGAGGAAAGAGAGAGAGAGTGATAGAAGGAGAGAGAGATGGAAGGAAAGAGAGAGAGTAATAGAAGGAGAGAGAGAGACTACATCCATATTGTGACCATTGTATTGTAAATGAGCTGTTTTATTTAAGCATTACATCACACGCAGGAGTGGTTTGTGACCAATAAACCATGCCTAGGGGTGGTCGTTAGACCCCCCTAGGCATGGTTTATTGGTCACAAATCACGACTGCACGTGGTGTAAAGCTTTTATACAACTGCCAGATTCATCCAACCTTATTTCTATACAATAAACACACATTAATCGAAGATTTATTGAAAAAACCATCCGCCAGAAAAAGTAGTTCCCACAACTACAAAAAAGACAAGTTGCCTCCATGTGGAAGCAGCTTGAAGTGCATCCAACCAAACTAACACATCCAACTGTGTATTATTGGAATGATTGAGAGAAGTTGCCTCATGTGGAAGCAGCTTGAAGTGCATCCAACCAACTAACACATCCAACTGTGTATTATTGGAATGATTGATTGAAAATTTTATTACCAGATGCAGAATGGGTACAATACAGTACGGCTCAATACACACAATTGTTAAGGGAATGCAGACCTACTTTCCATAGAACTTCATTCTTAGATGCTTCTATATAAAGTAGGTAAAACAAATTAAAAGGTTTTCTTTGCCCTATAGGAAAAAAAACGTTTTCTTCGCCCTATTTTTTTATTTATTTCTTTTAGCCTAAACTTAACCAGTTGGAAACCAGGGGTACAGTAATAAAATTAGCAATCAACCAATCAATCAATTCAATAGACCATGCTCACTTAAAACAGCGCTGCTTCTCTCTCAGTCTGACTCCCCCGCTGTTGCAGACAGGAGTGTGTGTGTGTGAATGTGAACGTGTACGTGTGTGCGTGTGTGTGTGTGTGTTTGTGGGTACGCCAGCGTCGGACAGTGTGAGAGTGAACGCTGCAGTCAGTGGGAAGGAAGTAGAAATTTAAATCAATCAATTAATCTATCAATCAAACCGCGATTTTTCTTTTGTTCTAGATTGACTCAAGACCCATCAATTACATCATCCAACATTGTTTAAAGGACTAACACATTCCCCTTGACAGAATCGCTTCATATTTAGTCGTTATGGTGCTTTCAACATAACCATTTGTTGTCCGCGATCTTGTTTTCTCCCGGAGTGAGCCGGGGAGGGTTATGTGATTCGGTTGTGGGCGGGTCCTGAGCCCAGGACCGTGGATTGTTGCCAATAAAGACGTGTGAATGGCCAATCAGAATCGAGAAATGTGCATGCCGTTGTATAATATTGTTTATGCTGCTATTTCTATGCTCTTTCTCTTTTCTTTTGTTGTTATGGCTGCACTGCTTTTATTCTGTATTTAATTTAATTTGTCCATTTTACTGCTGTGAATAACTTTGTATAAAAGGTTCTATACTAATAAAGTGTATCATTATTATTATTACTACTGCACATAGGTGTGATCATAAAAGATGTGTGTGTGTGTGTGTGTGTGTGTGTGTGTGTGTGTGTGTGTGTGTGTGTGTGTGTGTGTGTGTGTGTGTGTGTGTGTGTGTGTGTGTGTGTGTGTGTGTGTGTGTGTGTGTGTGTGTGTGTGTGTGTGTGAGTGTGTGTGCCTGCATGTGTAGAGTCATGCAGTATTGGAGATTACATTCATATATCTCTATGTTCTGTTGTGCCATGTGGAGATAAATATATATATATATATATATATATATCAACCCATTGTTGTTTGTACCAATCAGATCAGATTGTTGAACCTGTACATAATGGAACTGGACCATCTCTGATGAATATCTACATAATCTACAAATATGCAGTTTGTACATGTTTATGTCCCTTGCCTGTGTGTATTGTATGTGGACATACATAAAGCTTTCATAAATCTGTGTGTGTGTGTGTGTGTGTGTGTGTGTGTGTGTGTGTGTGTGTGTGTGTGTGTGTGTGTGTGTGTGTGTGTGTGTGTGTGTGTGTGTGTGTGTGTGTGTGTGTGTGTGTGTGTGTGTGTGTGTGTGTGTGTGTGTGTGTGTGTGCGCGCGCGTGCGTGTGTGTGTGCGTGCTAGTCGTTCCCGGTGCGCTCCCTGGGCTGGGTGGAGATGGCAGAGCGAGACCTGAGTGAGGGGCGGAGCAGCGTGGCTGTTCACCACTGTATCAGACAGCTGTCCTACTGCAGGAGAGACATACAAGACTCTGCTGGGGTCTGGGGAGAGGTCAGTCTGTGTGATGGTGGGGAGGTCTGGGGAGAGGTCTGTCTGTGTGTGGGGAGCTCTGGGGAGAGGTCAGTCTGTGTGATGGTGGGGAGGTCTGGGGAGAGGTCTGTCTGTGTGTGGGGAGCTCTGGGGAGAGGTCAGTCTGTGTGATGGTGGGGAGGTCTGGGGAGAGGTCAGTCTGTGTGATGGTGGGGAGGTCTGGGGAGAGGTCAGTCTGTGATGGTGGGGAGGTCTGGGGAGAGGTCTGTCTGTGTGTGGGGAGCTCTGGGGAGAGGTCAGTCTGTGTGATGGTGGGGAGGTCTGGGGAGAGGTCTGTCTGTGTGTGGGGAGCTCTGGGGAGAGGTCAGTCTGTGTGATGGTGGGGAGGTCTGGGGAGAGGTCAGTCTGTGTGATGGTGGGGAGGTCTGGGGAGAGGTCAGTCTGTGATGGTGGGGAGGTCTGGGGAGAGGTCAGTCTGTGTGTGTGTGGTGTGTGTGTGTGTGTAGATAGATAGATAGATAGATAGATAGATAGATAGATAGATAGATAGATAGATAGATAGATAGATAGATAGATAGATAGATAGATAGATAGATAGATAGATAGATAGATAGATAGATAGATAGATAGATAGATAGATAGATAGATAGATAGATAGATAGATAGATAGATAGATAGATAGATAGATAGATAGATAGATAGATAGATAGATAGATAGATAGATAGATAGATAGTAACAGTATTTATATCTTTAATATTCAGGGTAAAGGCATGCTGCTGGAGCTGCAGGACCGCATGCTGACCCTGGTTGACCCTGTCGACCGGAGCCTGCTCCACTCTCAGCCTATCAGCAGCATCCGTGTCTGGGGCGTAGGCCGGGACCATGACAGGTAATTGGACGGCAATAGTGTCATTCACCTGTTATGAATCTAGATGATTATGGAATATAATTGCTTTTTAGGCACATTTGGTTGCTTTGACCGTTGCTGTTTGGTCATTCAAAACATGTTTGTCAACTAATCAGACACACAAATGGAACTAACACGCATACACACGTGGACACAAGCACAAGAAACACACAAACATTCACAACATGCACACACACACACACACACACACACACATACAAACACACACACACACACACACACACACACACACACACACACACACACACACACACACACACACACACACACACACACACACACACACACACACACACACACATACACACACACACACACACACACACACACACACACACGCAAACACACACACACACACACACACACACGCAAACACACACACACACACACACACACACACACAAACACACACACAAACACACAGGCCAGCATACACATACAATCACCAGCACACACACACACACACACACACACACACACACACACACACACACACACACACACACACACACACACACACACACACACACACACACACACACACACGCACACGGCATATAAAACAGTGTGAAATGCAGAGTTATTCTCCCTGAAAGCTGATTCAGGAAGTTTGACTAATCACCAGAGGAAACGCTCTCTCTCTCTCTCATTATCATTTTAATGCATATTTGTGCCGCCTGCATACTGGGCACCGAGACGTTCCTTGTGCTCTTTGTCTCCTTGACGGAGGACCTGTGGGCCCTTCCGTCGTTTGGCTGTGGCCCTATCATCCTAACCTCTCCGCATTGAGCTGACAGTGTGCTGAGGCTAGCAACCAGCGCTAATGGGGGCACAGGATAGAGGCTCATTGGCATGAGGCCCTCGAGGGCTTTCATCTACAGCCGGGCGCGGCAGCGAGGTCAAGTCAAGTCAAGTCAAGAGTTTTATTTGTCACGGCATACAAGTATACAATGAAATGCGGGTGGTCTTGCCCGCAACGATGTGCAATACAGTGGTACAACATATAATAGAATCCAATAAAAACAACATTGTGCAATAACAGGTAACAGGTAACATGGTGTGACATCTCGGTATCTGTACATAGTTATTTACAGAGCATATAGGACATGCTAGGTAGCTTTGGTAGTGCAATACACTGTTACTGTTGCTATACTAATTTAAAGTGGCCTTTCCTTTTGGCAATAAGTGTGGGTGAGTGCGGCATGAGTGTGTGCCCGCTCATGTTAAAGTGTTAAAGTGGCTGCTAGTGCACAGCGTGCGTGTCGTGTGTGTGCTCATGTGTGCTTGTGTGTGGATAGTTCAGTGTTCTGTGGCACTCAATGTTCATTGTTCAAGGCTCTGATGGGGGAAGAAGCTGAGCCTAAGCCTCTCTGTCCTAGTAGCTGGGGTTCGCAGGCGTCTGCCTGATCTCAGCAGCTGGAACAGGCTGTTATTGGGGTGGTGGGGGTCTTTCATTATTCTGCAGGCTCTGGATTTGCACCTCTTGTTGTATAGAACCTGCAGGGGAGGTAGTGCAATACCTGTGGTACGCTCGGCTGAGCGCACCACCCTCTGTAGGGCCTTCTTGTCCTGTGCCGTGCTGTTTCCATACCAGGCAGTGATCTCTACAGCTCCTGAGTAGAAGGACTGGAGTATCTTCCCCGATACTCTGAACTTCCTTAACTGTCTCAGGTGGTAGAGGCGCTGCTTTGCCTTCTTTACTACTGTGTCTATGTGTGTTGACCATGTCAGATCCTCTGAGATGTGGACCCCCAGGTACTTAAAGCTGCTCACCCTGTCCACGGTAGCCCCGTTAATCCTCAGTGGTGTGTGTGTCTCCTGCTGTCCTCTCCTATAATCCACGATCAGCTCCTTGGTTTTACCAATGTTCAGGAGCAGGCTGTTGTCCTGACACCAAATCAAATCAAATCAAATCAAATTTATTTATAAGGCCCGACAACACACGTTAATGTCCCCATGGGCCGTACAGGTCTTCTTTAAACAAGTCAAGAAGAAAACATAACAATAAGTCAAGAACAGAACAAGAACACCATAAGGTCAAACATTTTTAGATGAATGCAAAAAATTAAAATGAAAAATTAAAGAATGCAAGCACTCCCAGACATACCCCACGTGAAGGTAAGGAAAAACTCACTAAAACCTAACAATAAGGAAAAAAGCTCCACAGGCAGTGTGGAGGAGAGAAACCTTAGAAGGGCCATTCAAAGGGGGATCTCCCTTCTTAGATGTTGGTGATAGTAGTGTTGCAGACGGGCAGTTGGTAAGCATGCACTCATGTGTGTAGTGAAAAACAGATGCGTGCATGCAATAGCAACTGAACATTTTGAAAGATTAAAGATAAAGCAAATAGCGATAGCAACTGAACATTTTGAAAGATTAAAGATAGAGCTGATAGCGGATCTACCAGCGTTCCAGTACCTCAACCTCCTCCCGGTAGGCCTTCTCGTCGTTGTCCGAGATCAGCCCCACCACCACGTGTCGTCTGCGAACTTCACTATGGAGTTGGAACTGAACTTGGCCACACAATCGTGTGTGTAGAGGGAGTACAGCAGGGGGCTCAGAACACAGCCCTGGGGGGACCCGATGCTCAGGGTGATGGTGTTGGAGGTCTGACCCCCCACCCTGACCGCCTGGGGTCTTTCGCTCAGAAAGTCCAGTACCCAGGCGCTCAGGGCGGAGCTCAGACCCAGCTCGATCAGCTTGTCCACCAGTCTGGTGGGGACTATGGTGTTGAACGCTGAGCTGTAGTCAATGAACAACAGTCTCACATAGCCCCCCTTCTGACGGTCAAGGTGAGAGAGGGTGCTGTGCAGTACCTGGGAGACTGCGTCGTCAGTGGACCTGTTTGTCCTGTATGCAAATTGCATAGGGTCCATATCACTGGGGAGGGAGGCACAATGTGGTCCTTGACCAGCCTCTCGAAACATTTCATGACCACAGAGGTGAGTGCCACCCGTCTGTAGTCATTTGGACATGTTGGGGAGGGTTTCTTCGGTACAGGGATGATGGTAGACATCTTGAAGCAGGCAGGGACCACTGGCCGTGCTATAGAGCTAGACGTCCCGTGTGAAGTCACACTGTGTGCCAGTGTGAACCAGTGTGTATGTAGTGCTTGTGCCTGAGCCAGACGCAAACAAGGTTTTATCTGGAAGAAATACAAATTAGAAATAAAAGTCTATATCAAATGGTGAAATATTTGGGAAAACCTCAATGATTCTGTCAAGAGAGAATAAAGGTTTGAAAAAAAAAAAAAAAACGTATTTTCTTATTTATTGGTTTAAAATACAGAGACATATTAAGGAACATTACTGTAAATATGCCAGTTTAGCCAGGTTGGCTAACTTTCAACCGTCTAGTCTCTGGGCCAGGTGTTATGAGCACTACAATAATTAAAGCACAGTACAATAATTAAAACACAGTAGGAATCAGTAGGTTACAAGCCTGCTGATAAAATACATACAAATTAGGGATGTCCGATATTATCGGCCTATCGATATTATCGGCCGATATTGGCATTAAATTGTGATATCGGAAAATATCGGTATCGGTTTTCAATATTTTTTTATTATTATTATTTATTTAAAAAAAAATTACATTTCTATAACCTTTATTTACCCAGGCAAGCAAGTAAGAACAAATTCTGATTTTATTTATTGTCAAAAGTATGCATAATGTTGTGTTAATTCCACAACAAGAGATATGTAATGTTAATTACCTGAAATTATTCCGTTTTGGGGGGGGGGGGGGGGGGGGGGGGGAACCCTGCATATATCGGTATCGGTTGAAATCGGTATCGGAAATTAAGAGTTGGACAATATCGGTATATCGGTATCGGTAAAAAAGCCAATATCGAGCATCCCTAATTAAAATACATTACAACCTTATGTTACCTTTCGTAACAATATTACACTATTAGACTATCACACTATTAGACTATTAGACTATCACACTATTAGACTATTATACTATCACACTATTACACTACCACACTATTACACATTATTACACTATTATTAGGCTATTACATTATTACACGATTACACACACACACACACACACACACACACACACACACACACACACACACACACACACACACACACACAGAGACAAACAGGCTGGAGCATGATCTCCCCCAGGCGTGTGCTGTCGACACTGGGGTTTTTGTAGTTTCTCATTTTATTTCCCTCTCCCTCTGTCTGCCTCCCTCGTCTCTCTCTAACTGTCTCTCCCTCTGTCTGCCTCCCTTGTCTCTCTCTCTCTCTCTCTCTAACTGTCTCTCCCTGGTGTCCACCTGTCTGTCTCTCATCCTGTTCTACTAAGTGCCACTCTCTCCTCTCTCCTTCCTCCCCCCTTTCCTGCCCTACACCACAGAAATGTACTCTTTTAGCTGAGTCTCTCTATCTTCCTCTCTCTTCCTCTCTCTCTGCCTCACTATCTCTCTCTTCCTCTCTCTCTGCCTCACTATCTCTATCTCCCCCTCACTATCTCCCCCCCCTCTCTCTCTCTCTCTCTCTCTCTCTCTCTCTCTCTCTCTCTCTCTCTCTCTCTCTCTCTCTCTCTCTCTCTCTCTCTCTCTCTCTCTCTCTCTCTCTCTCTCTCTCTCTCTCTCTCTCTCTCTCTCTCTCTCTCTCTCTCTCTCTCTCTCTCTCTCTCTCTCTCTCTTTCTCTCTCTCTCTCTCTCTCTCTCTCTCTATCTCTCTCTCTGCCTCACTCTCTCTCTCTCTCTGCCTCTCTCTCTCTCTCTCTCTCTCTCTCTCTCTCTCTCTCTCTCTCTCTCCTCTCTCTCTCTCTCTCTCTCTCTCTTTCTCTCTCTCTCTCTCTCTCTGAGGATTATGAAATTTTCAGTGTCTCTCAGTGGTAATGGGAAAAGCTTGTAGCGGAGGAAAGAGGCTAGGGTCAGCCTGTGCCACATCTCACCCGCCCGCCCTCTCCTCTCCCCATCTCTGTTTATCTCTACCTCTATCTTTGGATCGCCGTCCATCTTTCTCCAGTGTGTTTTCTAGGGGTTTGGATGGACTATGTCAGGGGTGGCCAACCAGTCAGAGACTAAGAGCCACAAAAATGACTGTGGTACCACAAAGAGCCACACCATATATACCAGCGTTTCTCAACTTTTTTTCAGTCACGGCACCCTTCATGTGTTTATAGGTCCAACCCTGTGGCCTCTGAAGTTGCTAATGTCTTTTTTATTTGGGCCTCACAGGGTTAAAAGTACCCTGTGAGACCCACGGTTGCAAAATTACAAAATCACTTTTAGCCATTTATATTTAAAGTAAATGTAAATGTGTATTTAATTTTTTTTCAGCACATTTACATTTTACATTTACATTTAGTCATTTAGCTGACGCTTTTATCCAAAGCGACTTACAAGTTCTGTACGACAAGCCATCAGGAAGGGCACAACTCTATCAGCTGAGTAACAATATTCATCAAAGTGTTGAGTGCTACAGTGTAGGTTAGTTTATTAGGACAAGTGCATGACAGTAAGGTTAGTTAGGGTTAGATTTATTTTATTATATATATTTTTTCAGATAATGGTTGAAGAAGTGCGTCTTTAGACAACGGCGAAATATTGGATGGGTTTCGGCTGTCCTAACTGGGGTGGGTAGTTCATTCCACCATTGTGGGGCAAGGACAGGAAAGGCAGGTTCTCCTTGATGACCCCGGAGCTCGTATAGGAGTAGGTCTGAGGCGGCCAGAAGATGCAGAGCGTAGGGGTCTTGAGGGTGTGTAGTTAGAGACCATTGACCAGAAGTAGGCGGGAGCGGTTCCCTTTGCCGCACGGTATGCATTTTGTATTTTGTATTTATTGGTTTAAAATACAGAGACAGTGCATATTAAGGAACATTTCACTGTAAATATGCCAGTTTAGCCAAGTTGGCAAATTTTCAACTGTAGTCTCTGGGGCAGGTGACATGAGCACTACAATAATTAAAACATAGTACAATAATTAAAACACAGTAGGAATCAGTATAGGTTACAACAATACACTAAAATACATACAAATAAATACATTATTGTCGCACACTTGACCATCTCTCAACCATGATTTGAAGTTAGTTTTAAATGAAATGTAACTTTGATACTCTCTGAGCCGTGTTGGCAGACTGTTCCAGGTGTGGGCTGCTCTCAAAGAAAAGGCTGCCTGACTAAAAGCAGACCTCCTGTTTGGGACTACACAGTCCCCTCTGACTACAGACCTGGTATATCTGTCAGCAGATGCTTTCTGTTTTATGAAAGTACAGAGGGGGGGAGGAGCCAAGCCATGTAGGATTTTATAGGTAAAGCAGGCATCTTTGAATTTGATGAGATTGTCCCAGCTCAGTAGGTTCTGGTTTGCTATGCTATAACAATGGTGGTGGCTGTTTGTTTTCCTGTCCAGAACTTTCACTAGGATACACCAAGGACACCTAAAAAGTAACGTAATGTTTACTTACAGTCAAAAACGTAGAAGGTTCTACTCAAAGAAAGAATCACACTTAAAGTATATTTTTGTGATTGCAGTAAAAGTTTACTCACGACTAAAAAGTAACGTACTGTTTACTTAAAGTCAAAAACGTAGAAGGTTCTACTCAAAGAAAGAATCACACTTAAAGTATATTTTGTGATTGCAGTAAAAATTTACTCACGACTAAAAAGTAACGTAATGTTTACTTACAGTCGAAACCTAAGTAGAAAAATAGGTACCAGGTCACCTGAACTAGAAGTAACCTAATGTTTACTTAAAATCAGAATAAGTCCTGCATAAGTCCTGCTACTGTGACGGAAGTGGAACCAGCGTAATAATACAGGCTGGTGTTATCAGCAGGAGCTGAGTCTATAAGAGGCTACATAGCCTGAATCTACAAGCTGGCTAACTAGCCAGAGCTAACACCAGACATAACAGTAACTAACTACCCAGTCTGGACCGAGACAAGCACAACACACAGGGTCGACCCCTGTGCAAGAAGGAAGTGGACGGAAACAACAGTCCGAAAGGCCTGTGAACAATGTGCGCTGGTAAGGGGGACAAAACCTGAACCAGTGCCATCGAGACGAATAGCAGTATCTGAGAGCAGGACTGAAACTACTGGAGGAAGCGGGTGTAATGGCCCAATACTCTGTACCCTACCAGCCCAATACGAACGGGGTGGCAGAGAGAGCTGTACGCTATATGAAGGATCAGATGATCAAAGTGGATATGTTGCGATCCTGGAATGACCGACCTCCCTCCTTAGGATACACCAAGGACACCGACAGCACAGTTCGGACCGGAAGGATCAGAACCTGCCCTATTTCGGGCCAGGAGCATTCTTAGACGGGGGAGGTCCCCGGAGTCAGTGGACGACGCAGCGAATGGCAAGAAGGAATATACTGTCCAGGTCAGAACTCGGAAATGGAGGAAGACCGGGATAGGTCAAGCTCCAGAGCCTCCTCAAGGTCCTCACCTAGACCTCCCAGACCTCCCAGACCTCCTAGACCTCCCAGACCTCCCAGACCTCCTAGACCTCCTAGACCGGACAGAGAGACATCGGCCTGACCCAGGTTACAGGGCGACGAGAGCCCTGAATGGACCTGAAAGAGAGAAAAGAAATGAGTCCTCTGTGGACTGTATCTGTGATGTCCTGCGAGGCCTACGGACAGGGTCACACGACCAGGCCAACCACCCTTCAATAAAGGACTGCTGACAATTAAGTGACAATTCAACCTACCTCAAACTATGGGAGAGATCCAAGAGGTCAGAGGGGGTGACCCCACGATGACCAAGATGACCAAGATGACCAAGATGACCAAGATGACCAAGATGACCAAGACGACAACAACCTGGGTGCATCGGCCGGGAACAACAGATGCAAGTCTTCCGCCGGATACCAAGAAACACCGTGACCCCTATCCTGTCGAGCCGTCCAGCCAGGGAACAACAGATGCAAGTCTTCCCGCCGGCTACCAGGGTAACAAGGTACCAAGATGGCAGAGGGGGTGTGGAGAGTCACAGCCACGTGACCCCGCAGTCGCCATCTCGTCCCCCAGTATAGACGCTACTAAGACAATGGAAAATGACCGACCAGGATGACAGAGGGGGTGTAAAGTGTCACAGCCAACTAAGTGACACTGGGTAGTATGACATCCTGATCTTATATATGATTATGGGGAATGTCTGTAGATCTTCCTGGACAATGGAATCAATGGAATCAATTTCAGTTTATCAATCAGTTTATTGTATATATTTGTTTTAAATCTTATGGGTATATATGTTACTATATGTGTCTAGATGTGATAGGCCTTCTGGCTGGTAAACGCCCAGTCAGAAAGGAATTGAGTAGAAACACGTTATGTGTAAACACATGTTAAGTGCCACAAGTCAACGAGTGACACTTTGTATAGTGTTCTTGTGTTTGTTGTGTATGATTGGAGCTATGTATGTGACCTGTATATTCTTTATACACTTTAAAACTACACTACAGTTAATATGCAGTCAGACGGGAAACAGAAACCTTTTGATAATGCATGGAGCTGCACGAGTCCATTTCTCTGTCCTTTCTCTGGAATGTGCAAAAAAAGGGAGTGAACCACACACAGGCTGGGATGTGAGCAGAGGAGTGAATCTCTGCCTACAAGAGTTAACCTTTATACATTATAATACAAAAATATACATACATATTATACTTTAAACTACAAAATACATATATGATGATCAATCAGTGTACCTGTATATATCTGAAGTATGTGTTGGGCTATGTAAGATATATTACGGCAGTCTGCCTGTCCTCGTCTCAGAACGAAAGAGGCCCATGGAGGAAGAAGGGGAGTCAGGAAGTTAACCCTTACAGTGAGGAAGCAGAACAGACATGCATTCATGTTCTGAGGTAATGGGGTTTTCCCAGTAGATGTAATGACTAGAAGGGGAGGAGTACATCCTTACTGCGTATTGTACGTTGGTTGGCTGGTGAGATGACATCCCTGTGACATCGCTGTTTTTGGACCAATAGAGATATGATGCAGGATCAGTATAAAGATGACTGTTCCTCCTTCGAGGAGCCAGATTTTGGGATTTGAGAGATTTTAAAGACTTTTCAAGCAGGCACAAGCCGTGTCAGAAGAGATGTTTTTGTTTTATACTTCTTTTAACTGAGTTGGATATTTCCAATGAAGTCTCATTTGTAACTTGCTTTTTCTAAATAAAAACAGCTTTTTATAATATATCTTTTGAGTCCTTGGACTGATTTCCAGTAGCAATGTGCTCCGATGTCAGCCGACGCCCTGAGTTCCAATGGAGGGTGACTATACATGTACTGTAACCATACAGATTGAATCAACTGACTGGTTAATGCTTTTCAAGTTTCAAGTTTCAAGTTTCTTTATTAGTTGACATGCAAAGATACAGAATACCTTCACATGGAATGCTTTTTTCTGTTATGCTCCTATGAGGATCATAGGACGCTTGGATCATACACATACAGCTCATTACAGTAATATTCCACAATTATTACATTTTAGATAGTAATAATGGTACAGAGCTAAATATATATATATATATATATATATATATATATATATATATATATATATATATATATATATATATATATATATATATATATATATATATATATATATATATATATATGTATATGCTATGTACTGAAAAAATTCTATACATGGAAATGTGTATTGTTTGCGGGTTCCGGTATCTCTGTGTCCATACGGACTCTGTCGAGTTATGTGGGACCTCGACCGTCTGAATCACTGCAGGGTTAGACGGTCGGTTCAGCTGACGGAGGAGGAGGGGGAGAAGGAGATGCTGGGGCGTGCAAACAATGATTACGAGTTAGTACAGTAGTAATACTTATCAACAAAGTAGTAATACAACCAAGCTTTCAATTGAGCAGTATTACAAGCCCTTTCGTAAAATAATAATGATGATGATGATGATGATAATAACAAAATAATTGTTTTTATATGCTATAAGAGTTCTTCTAAGCCATACATTCGGTTTATTTCAAACAAGAAGAGATTAACAACTCTTCATGATTACATTTCATATCAACTGGATATAACTAGACCAGTGACTTGAAGTAATCTAGACAGAAATAGTAATTGACTCGAGAACTTGGCGAGTTTAGCACCTCGCCGGGGGATATCGAGCGGCCGCGGGTTTATATCTCGAGTAGGTGATTGAGATATATAGAGACGACCTGTAGCTCTTTTCAGTAAACTACCTGTACAGATTGTAGTGTTGTACAGGAGGCTTGTGTCCAGCTAGTCAGACAGTATGTTAAGTGTGACATAATAATGGCATTAAAATACAGTGCTGCTGCTTTGTTGACAGAGAGTTTCTGATATGACGGAAGTTTGATAAGTGAAACTTTGCGTTGTTTACTACCCATTTGATTTGTTTTTTAAATGTAAGATTGGAGTCCATTTTTATCCCAAGTATTCAGATACAACTGTCAACCTTTCTCCTCTGACATAGACATCAGGTGAGACAGTATTCATCAGCCAATTTGTAAAAACATGCAAACAGTTTTTTGGTGTTTAAATGCAAACATGAGTTAGTCAACCATTCAGTGACCGATGTCATTACCGCTGTTAACTTGTTTGCAGCTTGCTGCTTGGTTTCTACATGCCAAGCATACTGCTACAGTAGGTTGAGGGCCTTGAAGCGGATTCGTGGAGCAATGGGGAGCCAGTGCAGGTCCCTAAGAAGTGGGGTGACATGGGCCGACTTCGGTAGGTTTGAGATCAGGCGGGCCGCTGCGTTCTGAATGAGTAGAAGAAGCTTGGTGGCAGTGGCCAGGAGGCCAGAAAGCAGTGTGTTGCAGACAGTAGTCGAGGCGGGAGATGACTGTTGATTAGACGAGGAGTTGGGTGGCTCTTTTGTCAGGAAGGGGCGGATCGTTCTGACGTTGCTCAGGAGAAATCTGCAGGTTCTGGTTGTCGCTGCGATGTGAGCCGAGAAGTTCAACTGGTCGTCGAGGACAACACCAAGGTTCTTGGCGGTCGGGGACGCGGTCACAGCTGCATTCTCGACTGTGATGGAAAGCCGGTCAGGGGGACGATTTGGCCGGCAGGTGGAGCAATTCTGTTTTGCTTAGGTTCAGTTTGAGGTGGTTGGTCGTAGGGCTGTCGCGATAACCGCATCACCGCAATCCTGCGGTGTGTCAAGTCACCCGCGGGATGGAGAACAGACAACCGCGACAACCGCGGGTAAAATAAAAGGGGCGTCATCATTTTTTACTTCATTTAATGACGAGGCGTCATTTGTTAATGATGAATAGTGTTCACTTTAGATTAGGGCACACAATAGCATCTGCAAATGATTTATAGATGTTTCATGAATGTCTAACAAATCATTTGTTAAACATGAAAAGACAAGTCTGGTCTTTGCCTCGTGTCTGTATTCATAAAAGCCAGATCGTTCATAACAGGTGAGTTGAAAGTCAACAAATAATGAACAAACTGTATTACACATTTGTTAATGATGAATAGTGTTCACTTTAGATTAGGGCACACAATAGCATCTGCAAATGATTTATAGATCTTTTATGAATGTCTAACAAATCATTTGTTGAACATGAACAAATAAATGGAGGTATAGTAGTTTTTTCATATCCATTTTTCAAAGCATCTACAAATGTGTTACTAGTACATTAGATATCATTATTAAATGTTGCACTAATAATGAACAAATAAGGTTGATCATATGGAAAAAAGTGACCAACAGATCGAATTTTAAACTAGTACATTTACAAATGATGTACTAATCAGTTGTAAATGGTTTTGTTCATGATTAGTTCATTATCCACTAATGCGTTATAAATACTTTGTAAATGGTATACAAATATAGTTATAAATGATTTAATAATAATTTATGAATGTATATAAATGGTTTGTTCATGATTAGTTCATTATCCACTAATGCGTTATAAATACTTTGTAAATGGTATACAAATATAGTTATAAATGATTTAATAATAATTTATGAATGTATATAAATGGTTCATTCATGATTAGTTCATTATCTACAAATACCTTATAAATGTATTATAACAGGGTGTTATTATAAAGTGCTACCAAATAGGGTTATAATAACGTTAAATGTTCGCTCAAATAATGTTAGTTTTAAGTTGGAGAAGGGCATATATCCCACAATGCATCACTCTTAAAAGAGCAGGCTTTATCACATTTCAGAATGTTGAGGGACAAATTGATAGATTATCAAACATGTTTAAAATAGTTTCGGGACTCCTACGACCTTAGAATTTTTTCTAATAACGATCGTGGGTAAACTTGCATGTCTTAATAATAAAAAAATATATATACAGGGATCTGTTTGCGCCAGTGTGATCGTCCAACGGTAAGAGGAGGCTGACGTTACTTTCAGCCTGTTTGTTTATTATTATCCATACAAACTGCTCTGATCAATATATCACCCATACTACATAAATGATTTAACGTCGGCCACGGAATTATAAACGACCCCCCCCCCCCCTCCCTCCGTTCACCCGCAGATGATAAGTCATAACGTCTAGGACCATGTACAGTTGACATTTTTAATATAACGTTCATCGGTGTCAAACGGCATTTGATAATCTAATATATGCATTTATGTCTATATCTCACGTTCTAGGAAATACTGCAGAAAACGATAAAAACATATTTATACTCTAGACGGTATTTTTGTATGAATGTGTGAATGAAAAAGTAAAACGTTCCTACATCCTGAACGATAGATAATTGATGTTGAATGGGCCATAGTAATGTCAATTTAGCAATACAATTTGGGCCATAGTAATGTCAATTTAGCAATACAATTTAAAAAGTTATAGCCCTGCAAAGAAGGTGAACATCTCCATAGACAAATAGCGCTGGCAGAGAGGGTACAGCGATGGATATAATTAGCTCCGGCAGAGAATGGGTTAATATAGTGCTAACATAGTGCTAACATAGTACTAACAGTGCTAATATAGTGCTTAATATAGTGCTAACACAGTGCTGCTAACATAGTACTAACAGTGCTAACATAGTGCTTAATATAGTGCTAACATGGTACTACCAGTGCTAACATAGTGCTAACATAGTGTGTGCGTGTGCGCACATGTGAGCGTGCGTGCATGAGTGCGTGTGTGCGTGCATGTGTGTTTGTATCTAGGACAGATTCATGTTTGCCAGCAGTCTGCAATTAACCAGTGCTGCCACTAGAGTGCACTGTAATCAAATATCTGTATGGCTGATCCACACTAGACATGTGGCCAGAGTCTCTTATTGACCACTGGGACACTGTGCACTTTAATGTAATGAGGCGTCAACTCTATGTATATAATATATATGTACTACAGTACTATGACAATGCCAATTTCCAATACCTCACTTAAATACTGTGTGTGTGTGTGTGTGGGGGGGGGGGGGGGGGGGGGGTGTATGTGCAAGTGTGAGTGAGGCATGTGCACATGTGAGTAGTTAGACTGTCTGTGAGAGAGAGAGAGAGAGAGAGAGAGAGGGAGCGAGAGAGAGAGAGAGAGAGAGAGAGAGAGAGAGAGAGAGTGTGTGTGTGTGTGTGTGTGTGTGTGTGTGTGTGTGTGTGTGTGTGTGTGTGTGTGTGTGTGTGTGTGTGTGTGTGTGTGTGTGTGTGTGTGTGTGTGTGTGTGTGTGTGTGCGTGCGTGCGTGCGTGCGTTTGTGGACCAGAAGCCTCTCTCCAGCTATGGGTTAATTGGAGCAGTGAGATGGCAGGTGGGAGAGAGAGATATGCTGCTCTCAACATTTGTCTGCTCCTGTTAATTATAGTGATAGAGAGAGAGGGAGAGAGAGAGAGAGAGAGAGAGAGAGGGGTGTCACCATCATTCTCCCTCCACTCTCTCTCTCTCTGTGTCTCTCCTACCCTATTCTCTCTCTCTTTCCCTCTCTCCTGATCTCTCTCTTTCCCTCTCTCTCCTGCTCTCTCTCTCTATCTCTCTTTCCTCTCTCTCTTTCTCTCTCTCTTCCTCTACTTCTCTTCCACTCTCTCTATTCATCTACTTCTCTCTTCCTCTCTATCTCTATTCCTCTACTTCTCTCAATTCAATTCAATTCAATTCAAATAGGCTTTATTGGCATGAAATATTAACGTACTTATTGCCAAAGCAAGTCCAACATACAAACAATAACAGATATACTGTAAGCAATAAAAAATGCCATAACATTAGCAATAACAGTAAAACAATAAACTTAATTTGGGTAATCTATTAGAGAGTGAGTGAGTGAGTGAGTGAGTGAGTGAGTGAGTGAGTGAGTGAGTGAGTGAGTGAGTGAGTGAGTGAGTGAGTGAGTGAGTGAGTGTGAACTTAGTTCTATGGTTGTCTATATATAGAGGCATAATAGGTGATGTGATCAACAGGCCAATCAATACTCCATATAACATATTACTAATAAATAACAATCTATCACATATAGCAGGGGTGGCCAACCCGCGGCTCGCGAGCCGCATGCGGCTCTTTGCCCGTCAATGTGCGGCTCTTCCATCCATAAAAAAAAATAAAAAAAATTTTAAATCTTTTTTTACCTTTTTTTTTTTTTACTTTTTTTTTTTTTGTCACTCATTCCATAAGGACGTAGAATAAACATTTACAATTTTTTTTTAAATGGTCCATTTGCATGTTCTTGGTATCTGAATCTAGGGACATATATGGATCAGTGTCAGAAATAGTGTGTCTGTTACTAGGCTTGAGTAAATTGTAATGAACCAAAGGAGAATATCAATTCTATTTAAAAAAAAATATATATCTTTGACTGTAAATAACACCATGCTAGACCTGACCAGACCTGAAAAATCTAAGCAAATGAATAAAGGGAAGATGATTAAACAGAAGGTTTTGTAGATACAGTACTGAATTCTGCCATCTTTTTTATAATGTAAATTTCTCCACCATTCTTCATCATATTGCAACACCGTTTTTTTGCAAGACGTTCACAGAAAGGTAGAGAAACTAACTGCGTTCTGTTTTATGGCAATAACGTTCAGGTTTGTGGGAGATAATCCCAAAAATAAGAGAAATTAAAAAGTAAATCCAGAAGTCAGATGATTGACAGGGGCTGGGTAGGGTAGTTTTTCGAAATTTGAAAGCCCTGAGTCTCTTCCTTCAAAAGACTACACTCACTTTTGCTGTGCCACTTCCTCCTGTCAATATGCGCCGGTTTCCGACTCAATGCCCTGAGATTTCTATAATCTTATATTTCACTAATAACAGTTAAAATAATTGGTAAACAAACATAATGCTGAAAATATACACTTTTACTGTATATCTCGGGCTTTAGAGGTTAACCCTGTGAGGCCCAAATTAATAGCAACTTCAGAGGCCAGAGGGTGGGACATATAAACACATTTACTATCAAATAGCATTGTGAGGCTGAACAACAGGACCAATTGACTATACATGTGCTTAAAGGGGAACTATCTTATAAATGCTTTTTTCAGTGTTTACCATTGTTTCTTAGCTATGTGGACTTATATTAATAGGATATATGTCTCTAATTCTCATATTGGCGAATTCTTCCAATTCTCCTCTCACAATATTCACCCTCACTGAACTGAGTCATCTGAAAATGTGCATATCTGTGATGTCAGAGATTTCTCAGCTGCATAATAATGTGGCAGTTGATGTGGCAGTTGGCACCAGGCCACACAGTGGTTGGAGCCCAGCCTCAAAACGGCTTGAGGTAGAAAAATGCGGTTTTTAGTACTTGATTAGAAATACAAAACAATGCATTTAAAAAAAAAAAACCTAGGTGTTCCATAGACTCACAGGAATTGTGTAAAAGTGCCCAATAGTGAAAGAAATAGTAAAATAGTTCCCCTTTAACATTTTTTAAATAAACATTATTTTTTTAAATGGCTAAAAGTGATTTTGTAATTTTGCAACCGTGGGTCTCACAGGGTACTTTTAACACTGTGAGGCCCAAATAAAAAAGACATTAGCAACTTCAGAGGCCAGAGGGTGAGACCTATAAACACATGAAGGGTGCCGTGACTGAAAAAAAAGGTTGAGAAACGCTGGTATATGGTGTGGCTCTTTGTGGTACCACAGTAATTTTTTTGTGGCTCTTAGTCTCTGACTGGTTGGCCACCCCTGACATATAGGCTATAATTCAGAAACAAACCTGCATTGATCATTGATTAATCATTGATCTTAATTCATAAGCCAGTGGTTCACCTTTGTAGACCTCCTCCTGAATGTTATTTCAAGCTGGTTTCCTGCTGCATGGTTTGAAAGGTGTTATATTGTTATGTATGAGGGTGAGTAGTAGTGAGTCCAATGGTGGAGGAGACAAGGAGAGACGGAGATAGGTAGCTCTTTCTAAGGATGTGTCTTTATTAAAACACACGGAGCAGCGATAATCCATGAAAGACGCCGGGCGTCAACAGAGAGAACTGAGCAAAAGTAACATAAGTGCATCACGAGTGGCTCAGCATCCTCTCTCTGTACCTCTCTCTTTCTGTACCTCTCTCTTTCTGTACCTCTCTCTCTCTCTATCTCGCTCTCGCTCTCGCTCTCTCTCTCTCTCTCTCCTCTCTCTCTCTCTCTCTCTCTCTCTCTCTCTCTCTCTCTCTCTCTCTCAATTCAATTCAATTTCAATTCAATTCAAATGGGCTTTATTGACATGGGAAACATACGTTTACATTGCCAAAGTCAAACAAAACAAAAACAACCAAACAGAGAAAACAAAAGAAATCAGTACATTACAGAAGGAATTTCTTGTATGTGTAGCAGGGTGGATTATCCCTGCTTCGTGGGAACGGTTGCTGGCAGTCACGAGGTAGCTGGACACAGTAGAACTCTGTCTGACTGCACCCTCGTCTTTGGGCCTGGGGCGTCGACTGGAGGCTGGTAGTGTGAGTGGATGGGGCCCGGGATTTACCAACCTGGTCTGGTACTCTGGTCTTCCTTCCCTGCAGCAGGGCGGTCAGCAGTACTCCCCAACACGCTCCCACTCCCCCCCAGTTGCTCCTTAAACCCTCCCACACCTCGTGACTGAATTGTAATCAAATACTCTGAGTTCCCCCCGCAAGCAGTACCCCTCCCTCAATGACCCTAGAAACCTTACAATGAAGAGGGAACGGTGGAATAGGAAAGGGTTAATTATATTAACATTACCCACACCAAAAGGATTGTCAACCGGCCCATGGATAGACACACACACCAAATCTCCCATCCGATTCTTTAATGTTATGTACTGGTCAGTTACAATGATCTACTACTAGTGGTCAATTGGACTGAAGTCCTACTATAGCTCCTGTGTGCAAACTCAATACCTCATAAACACGTATATTATACACCCACCTCTGGGTCAATATCAGGGATAATATACTTCACTGTGTTTGACCTCATCACCCACGTCTGGGTCTTCACCCTGTATAATACCTCAAAAGGCTTTAATTATACGGCCAGAATAATACCTCAAAGGCTTTAATTATAATGCACCAGGTCTGTAACTTCCCCACAGGGAAAGGGTTAATTGGATGGGAAAATATTATTAAACACACATGTTATCACGCTCAAAGGAAAGGAACGAAAACAAAAGTGTGGGCCATTAATACCTTGCAAAAAGCCCTAATCTAATGCCGGCATATATTGTTTGGGGTCCCCTTATGAACTGTAGTTAGCAACGTTAACTTCGCCCGCGGGCAGCACCACACTGTGTACGGTGTAAGGCTCCGGAGCATAGACGCTCGTTTATACTCATCCAAAATGGCCGCCTCGCCGCGCCACTGTTGTCCGGAAGGCAAGATGGCGTCGAGCACTCTCGGCGAGGACACTAGCAGGCGGAGCTGGGCAGAGAGGCAGTGTTGGCTGAGAGTGTGTGCTGGGCGATGATGACCTCTGCTGGACGGGGACGATTCCCGTGCTGGCTGCTCACAGCCGGTGCAGAGCTGATGCAGAACGCCGGTGAAGACAGCTGCTGACGGCCGGAGCAGACTGTTTGTAGGTCCACGCGCGTCTCTGGGCTCGCACTCTATACCGGCACAGTAACTGCTATAACCCGACTACTAAGGACTCAGATATGTATTAGCCGCACGCTACTTATACCGCACACAGTAACTAGTATAACCCGATAATGTTAGTACTTTGTTCTGTACCGTTTGCTCACACACTATCGCTGGTACTTCTAGGGTATCACGTCAACTAGCAAGTACTTCCTATCACCCGTCACTATTTCACGGGGCTCTCCAGCTTCACTTCTTCAACAGGGCTATTCCAAAGCACACGCCCGTTGTGGCTGCGACCGTGCACGGTCAAGTCCAAAGCCGAAGAGAACGTCTCTCTCCTTCCGCTCCCATATATCTCCTTCCATCTCTCCCCGGACACTCTCTGCCTGCTACTGCCCCCTGCTGGTCCCGCCTACTAGTCACACAGGGGAAAGGATGGTAGAATAATATCCAGTACTGACGCTTATAATCCATATTCCAGCGATAGAAGAATGAGACGCTTGTGTCATTGTTCGTGCGAATATCAATGAAACTAATTAGAATGTCTTGGTTCAGAAAGAGGAGATAAAAAGGCAAGTCAGCAGTTCTGAATAATAAACAATATTTTCAGGCTGCTACATATGGTTGACAGTATTTATGGTGGTTGTATTCCATTGGATGTCCTTTTCTTGTCACAGCAGCTCACAAATCTTGCTGCTGTGTTTGCAACATTGTTGTATTTCTCCCAGTAGGTATGGGAGTTTTGAGTTGTTTTCCATGTTTTCAAAGTCTCTTTGGGTGTTTGCAATTTGTGGGAAGTATATGTCTCTGATGTCTTGGTATAGTGGGCAGGTTGTTAAGAAGTGGAGCTCGGTTTCCACCTCTTCTTGTGTGCAGTGGGTGCATAGTCTGTCATCTTTTGGGAGCCAGGTCTGCCTATGGCGGCCTATCTCAATGGCTAGGCTGTGCTCGCTGAGTCTAGTCAAGGATCTTCTTAGTTTTGGGTCAGTCACAGTGCTCAGGTATTCTGCCACTGTGTACTCTCTGTTTAGGGCCAAATAGCATTTAAATTTGCTCTGGTTTTGGGTTGATTCTTTCCAATGTGTCAGATAGTTTTCTTTTTGTTTTCTTATAATTTGGTTTAGTCCAGTGTGGTTTCTGTCTGGTGGCTCTGCTTGTGTTTATGAGCAGAGTCCCAGAACCATCTGGCTGAGTGGGCATCTATCGAGGGTCTCTCTGTGGGTGAGGGCTATGTTGTGGAGTGTGTCTGGGTCACTTTCTTTTAGGTGATTGTAGCATTTAATGCTCTTTTTTGGATTTGGATGATTAGTGGGTATCTCTCTCTCTCTCTCTCTGCACCTCTCTCTCTCTCTGCACCTCTCTCTCTGCACCTCTCTCTCTCTGCACCCTCTCTCTCTCTCTGCACCTTTCTCTCTCTCTCTCTCTCTCTGCACCTCTCTCTCTCTGCACCTCTCTCTGCACCTCTATCTCTCTCTCTCTCTGCACCTCTCTCTCTGCACCTCTCTCTCTCTCTGCACCTCTCTCTCTGCACCTCTCTCTCTCTCTCTCTCTCTCTCTGCACCTCTCTCCTCTGCACCTCTCTCTCTCTCTGCACCTCTCTCTATGCACCTCTCTCTCTCTCTCTCCACCTCTCTCTCTCTCTCTCTCTCTCTCCTCTCTCCTCTCTCTCTCTCTCTCTCTCTCTCTCTCTCTCTCTCTCTCTCTCTCTCTCTCTCTCACATCTCTCTATCTCTCTCTGCACCTCTCACTCTCTCTGCACCCCTCTCTCTCTCTCTCTGCACCTCTCTCTCTCTGCACCTCTCTCTCTCTGCACCTCTCTCTCTCTGCACCTCTCTCTCTCTATCTGCACCTCTCAATTCAATTCAATTCAAATAGGCTTTATTGGCATGAAATATTAACATACTTATTGCCAAAGCAAGTTCAACATACAAACAATAACATATATATTAAGCAATACAATATCATAACATTAGTAATAACAGTAAGGACAATCAACAAGAAACATATTAATTTACAAAATAGTCACTCGATCGGGTAGTCATTTTTCAAGTGTGGCCATTCAGATACATTTTTACAGGGCTTGTTCTCTTATTTTGTGACAACCGTCTACATATTTTGCAGCTAATGCTGTACACTGACTTTTCTCCCCACACATGTATAGTAGCTTTTGGTGATCAGGGAGATGGATAAACTGTGCATCAATTTTGTTTATTTTATCAAAGAAGACTTCTCTTAGGTCCTTGTATTTCTCACAGTATAGCAGGAAGTGAGGTTCTGTCTCAATGTCCCCCTGATGGCAAAGTGAACACAGCCTGGCCTCTCTGGGCAGCCAGTTTTGCCTGTAACGGCGTGTTTCTATGGCTAGACTGTGTCCACACAGTCTGTACCGTGTCAATGTTTTTCTTAATTTTATCTCACTCACAGTAGTCAGGTATTCTGCCACCATGTACTCTCTGTTTAGGGTCAATAGAATTCTAATTTACTTTGAGATTTGGTTGATTTGTTCCAAAATTCTATATAGTTTTCTTTTTGTTTTGAGGTTATTTGGTTGGGCCAGATTTTTTGGTATCTGTCCTGAGGCATTTGTGGGCAGAGATTTCTGACTAGCTGGCAGAGGGGACTCTTATCTGGGTTCATCTCTTGGCTCTGAAGGGCTTTGTAGTGGTAGGAGTGGGGGTCACTTGATTGGAGGTGTGTGTAAAATTTTATGGCTCGCTTTTGAATTTGAATGATTAGGGGGTATTGGCCGAGTTCTGCCCTGCATGCATTATTGGCAGTGTGTCTGTGGACCTTAAGTAGGTTTTTGCACAATTCTGCATGCAGTACTTCTAATGGGTGTTTTTCCCATTTTGGAAATCTTGGTTAGTTAATGGACCCCACACTTCACTGCCATATTATTGGATTTATTACGGAATTTAGAATTTTGAGCCAGGTCCTAATTGGGATGTCAATTGGAATTTTCCTTTTGATGGCATAAAAAGCCCTTCTTCCCTTCTCCTTCAATTCATTCACAGCCATATTGAAGTTTCCATTATGATTTATTTTCAATCCCAAATATGGGTAGCTTTTTGTGTTTTCTAATATGTGTGTGCCTATAATTTAAATGTATTATGTGAACTCTGAGACTCGTGTCTCCTTTGAAAGATCATGACTTTAGTCTTCTTCATGTTTACGTTCAGAGACCATGTCTGACAGAACTGGTGGAGGATGTCTAGGTTCTGTTGTAGACCCTCTTTAGTGGCTGACAGCAGAACCAGATCATCTGCGTACATCAGTAATTTTACATTGGTATCGTGCAGAGTCAGACCGGGTGCAGTAGAAAGTTCTAATAACTTTGCTAATTCATTTATATATATATTAAACAATGTTGGGCTTAAATTGCACCCCTGGCGGACTCCGCGACCCTGGGTGAAGAAATGTGTTTCTTTTATTTCCAATTCTAACAGCACATCTGTTTTTTGTGTACATGGATTGATCAAGTCATATGTATTTCCTCAACACCACTTTCTAGAATTTTGAAGAAAAGACCTTTGTGCCAAATTGAGTCAAAAGCTTTTCAAAATCGACAAAGCAGGAATATATTTTGTTTTTGTTCTGTTTTACGTGAATGTCAATTAGGGTTTTAAGAGTGTATATATGGTCAGAGGTACGATAATTTGGTAAGAATCCGATTTGGCTTTTACTTAGAACGCTGTGTTCTGTAAGGAATTCTATGAGTCTGGTGTTGATGATACTACATAGAAGTTTGCCCAAATTACTCGTCACACAGATACCCCTATAGTTTTTTGGGTCATGTTTATCTCCACTCTTGAAAATTGGGCTTATGAGTCCTTCATTCCAGACATCAGGAAAATAGCCTAGATTTAGTGTCAAATTTAATAATTTTAAAATAGCCAATTGGAATTTTTCAGAGCTGTCTTTAATCATTTCATTTAATATGCCATCTGTACCACAGGCCTTTCTAGCTTTAAGGCACTGGAGTTTTGATTTCAGCTCTTGTTCTGTGATTGGGAAGTCTAGAGGGTTTTGATTATCCTTTATGGTATTTTCCCATTTTTGTAATTTTTCACATATCTGGCTGGTTTCCGTTTTTGTATTTAGGGGTACAGTTGTAAAGAGTGATGTGAAGTGGTTTGTCCAAACATCCCCATCTTGGATAGCCATTTCTTCCGGCTTATCTTTATTCAATGAGTTCCAGTGGTCCCAGAAGGAGTTAGAGCTTAGAGAGTCCTCTATTTTGCACAATTGTTTATTTACGTGATTGTTCCTTTTAATTCTGATGTCTTTTTGTAGTGTTTCAATGATTCACAGTATTGGAGGCGTAAGGTGTCATTTTGTGGGTTTATGTGTTTCTGGTTTGAATATTTTTCTTAGCTGTGTTCTAAGAGCTTTACATTCTTTGTCAAACCATTGGTCCTTTTTAGTTTTTCTCTGTTTGTTACCTGATAGTTTTAATTTGGACTTTGTTGCAGTTCTTTCAAATATATAATTGATGTGTTCTACAGCTAGGTTTACTCCTTCAACACTGTTAGAGTATGGCATGGCTAGGAACGTATCTAACAGTGATTGTGTCTCATCACTGGCGATGGCTCTCTGGTAGTCCTGCATGCTGTTCTGGGACCATCTGTAGTATTTGGGGATGTTGTATAGTTTACTGGGCTGTGTAGGGGATTTTTGAGAGACTCAGTTATTTTCATGTATGCAGTGATCTGACTGTGGTCGGAGAGTGGGGTCAGGGGTTTGACTGTGAATGAACTGAAGGATACTGGATCCAGATCTGTTATCATGTAATCTACTGTGCTGCTGCCAAGGGGTGAGCAGTAAGTGTACCTTCCTTGTGAGTCCCCTCTCACACGCCCATTGACAAGGTAGAGACTCAGTCCTCTACACAGCTGTAATAAATCCTTCCCATTTTTGTTTATGGAAGTGTCATGGTTATTTCTAGGGGACTGGTTTACATGGTTGCATATGGTGTGGTCAGATATGAAATTGTCTCCATGTGTACTGGTGAAATCAGGGTGGGTTCCCGTTCGGGCATTGAAGTCACTGCAAACAAGCACATGACCTTGACTTTGATAAAGACATATTTCTGATTCAAGGTTGGAGAAGATGTCGTCTGAGTAATATGGAGACCCAGTGGGTGGTACGTATATTCACAGATAAATAGGTCTCTCTGAGAGGGGATTACTTCTTTATTAGTTTTAACCAAATATGATTGTTCCCGGTTTTTAGAATCTGTATTGACTGGTGGAGTTGTGATTTGTACCAAATTATCAATCCCCCTGAGTCTCTGCCCTGACTAATATGTTTTGTTTTATTTGATGGCAAAATGACTTCTCTATAGTGAGGAGGGCAGTGTGTGTCTACATCTTCTCTGCACCATGTCTCAGTTAGGACCTCTCTCTCTCTCTGCACCTCTCTCTCTCTCTCTGCACCTCTCTCTCTCTCTGCACCTCTCTCTTTCTGCACCTCTCTCTCTCTCTGCACCTCTCTCTCTCTCTCTGCACCTCTCTCTTTCTGCACCTCTCTCTCTCTCTCTGCACCTCTCTCTCTCTGCTGCTCTCTCTCTCTCTGCACCTCTCTCTCTCTCTGCACCTCTCTCTTTCTGCACCTCTCTCTCTCTGCACCTCTCTCTCTCTGCTGCTCTCTCTCTCTCTGCACCTCTATCTCTCTCTGCACTCTCTCTCTCTGCTGCTCTCTCTCTGCACCTCTCTCTCTCTCTCTGCACCTCTCTCTCTTTCTGCACCTCTCTCTCTCTGCACATCTCTCTCTGCACCTCTCTCTTCCTGTGTTTGGGCATGCATCATTTACAATGCAATGTGTGTGTGTGTGTGTGTGTGTGTGTGTGTGTGTGTGTGTGTAGGTGTGTGTAGGTGTGTGTGTGTGTGTGTGTGTGTGTGTGTGTGTGTGTGTGTGTGTGTGTGTGTGTGTGTGTGTGTGTGTGTGTGTGTGTGTGTGTGTGTGTGTGTGTGTGTGTGTGTGTGTGTGTGTGTGTGTGTGTGTGTGTGTGTGTGCGTGCGTGTGTGTGTGTCTACAGGACTATCCCAAGATTTGTACTGGATGTTCCTTACCCCCGACCCCTCCTTCAGTCTGATTCAATATGAATGAGTCTCTTCAGAGAGGTGTGGGTGGTGGGTGGGGTTGTGTTGCTGGTGGAGAATGAAGTCATGAGTCTATATATGGAGCACTCAGCAAGTCTGACTATGTGCATTGTTGTGTACGTGCGTGCATGTGTGTGGAAGTGTGGGCTTGCAGTCGTTGGTACCGACATCCATGTCCATGTGTGTGTGTGTGTGTGTGTGTGTGTGTGTGTGTGTGTGTGTGTGTGCGCATGTGGGATTGACTTGATGAAGTCATAGGTCTATATCTGGTCTGGAGCACTCTGGTTGCGTGTGTGTGTGTGTGTGTGTGTGTGTGTGTGACTGTGTGTGTGTGTGTGTGTGTGTGTGTGTGTGTGTGTGTGTGTGTGTGTGTGTGTGTGTGTGTGTGTGTGTGTGTGTGTGTGTGAGTGTTCTCTTTAGTCTCCCCTGGCTCTTGCGCTATTTCTACCTCTTTTTCCTCTAACCCTCTTTCTGCCTTGCTCTCCTGCCATTGGCTACACAGATTTCCCCCTCTACTCTCTCTCCCCCTCTCTCGATTCTCCCCCTCTCTCTATTCTCTCTCTCTCTCTTTCTCTCTTTATTGTCTTTTTCTCTCTCTCTCTCTCTCTTTCTATCTCTCTCTCCACCCCCCCTCTCTCTCTCTCTCTTTCTCTCTCTATTGTCTCTCTCTCTCTCTCTATCTATCTCTCTCTCTCTCTCTCTCTCTCTCTCTCTCTCTCTCTCTCTCTCTCTCTCTTTGTGTTTTGCTCCATTGTATTCTTTCTTTAGGAGTGTTTCAGCAGAGGAGCGATCGTTCCTCATAGCCGACTGCAGTAAGAGAGGAAAGTGAAGAGGGTGGAGAGATAGATGAAAGAGAGAGGAAGAGAGGAAGATATACCCAAGGGGGGGAAAAAAGGAAAAATAGGAAATGCCGCTGTAGAAGAGAACACTTCCCGGAAACAAGAGAGAGAGAGAGAGAGAGAGAGAGAGAGAGAGAGAGAGAGAGAGAGAGAGAGAGAGAGAGAGAGAGAGAGAGAGAAAGAGTGCTGAACGACAAGAGTCAGGACCTTGCAGGAGACTCTCTTTCGTCCTCTTTCTCTCTACCCCTCTAGAGGAAGAGTGTGCGAGTGGACGAGGAGAAGCGGACCACGTGTGGGGAAAAAAGAGGAGAGAGAGAGAGAGAGAGAGAGAGGACGGAGGGGAAAGGAGGGGGTAAAGGGGGGAAGGAAATAACAGAAGAGGAGGAAAGGGATACG
>NC_140180.1:85231792-85247025 GCF_963971535.1 Notolepis coatsorum | reverse complement strand
TACCAAAGCGACTTACAAATTGTGTACAACAAGTCAACAGGAAGGGTACAACTCTGGAAGCTAAGGGTATTGTTCATTTAGCAGTGCCAACTTGAGTGCTTCACTCTGAGTGCATAGTAGTATAGACATAGTAGGTATAGTAGATAGTAGTATAGTTTTAGTATAGTAGCATAATACACAATAGTAAAAGACATTTATTTTATTCATATATTGATACACATTTTCTTTTTGTGAATGGCGGAAAGTCTGTCAGGTTCCAGCTATCCTGACTGTGGTGGGAAGTTGGTTCCGCCACCATAGAACCAGGACAGAGAATAGCCTGCTTTGTTTTGATGCCCCCCCCCCCCCCCCCCCCCCCCCCCCCCCCCCCCCCCCCATCACCAGGAGCCCCGATAGGAGTTGGTCTCAGGCTGCCAGAAGATGCATGAACGTAGAGATCCTGAGGGTGTGTAGTTAGAGACAGCGGATTCATGTGGCAATGGGAAGCCAGTGCATCTCTCTGAGAGGTGGGGTGACGTGGGGGTGCCTTTGGTACAGTAGGTTGGAGATCAGGCAGGCAAATGCTACATACATTACTCAAATATAAGGTGATACATAAATATAAAACCTCATTATTATCCTAGTTATATTTGATCTATAACATAGCTGTGTTCAAATAGTGACAAAGGGAAAAAGAAAAACATATATATATAAAAAGATAAAGTATTTAAAAAAGAAAATACATAAATAAATGTGTATACGTTTTGTACATAAAACTATGAAATGTTTGTAACCTTTACTAAATGATATACTGAATTATGTTTCTTTTTTGTATATACATTTTTGTGTGTAAATAGTGTAATGTAAAAAGGGTAGGCAATTATAAGCCTCGGCTTCAGCCTACACCTTTTCGGTCATTTTATCTTTTAAATTTTTTTGGACGTTTTACTACTATGCTTTGTAAAGAAAAAGACCGAAATAAAATCATTCATTCATTCATTCATTCATTCATTCATTCATTCACTCTGTTTGAATTGAAGCGTCCTTGGTATCAATAGTCAAGGCGAGAGTTAGGTGGCTTTTTTTGTCAGGAAGGGGCAGATCTTTCTCACGTTGCTCAGGAAGAATCTGCAGGTTCTGGTTGTTGAGGCAACGTGAGCAGAGACGTCTAGCCGGTCGTCAAGGACCACACCTACTGTAGGTTCTTGGCAGTCGGGAACAGAACCATGGCTACATTCTCCACTGCAATTGAAAGTTCGGTCAGTGGAGATGATTCAACCGGAAAGTGAAGTTGTTCCGTTTTTGCCCAGGTTCAGTTTGAGGTGATTGGTCGTCATCCAGGCAGAAATGTCAGACAAGCAGCCTGAGATCCGTTCAGAGACTTGGGCATCTGAGGGAGGAAAGGAGAGAAAGAGTTGAGTGTCATCAGCATAGCAGTGATATGAGAAGGCATGAGAAGTGATAATGTTACCCAGCGATTTGGTGTAAAGAGGGAAGACAGAGGACAGAGCCCTGGGGGACACCCATCTGTAGGAGGCGGGGATCCGATAGGGGGCCTCTCCATGATACTTCAATTATATTTTTTATCTTGTAGTGTTTTTGAAAATGTTATACATGCTTTTATGTCCTCTCATCTTGACTATTGTAATGCCTTGTATGTTGGCGTCAGTCAGGCTTCCCTCTCTCGCTTGCTGCTGCTCGTCTGCTAACTGGAACATGTAAGCGAGAGCACATTTCCCCTGTACTGGCTTCCCTCCACTGGCTTCCTGTGCGTTTTAGGATTTATTTTAAGGTTTTACTGTTTGCTTTTAAATGTCTGAACGGCTTGGCACCGGGTTACCTCTCGGATCTGCTGGAACCTTATGTTCCTCCAAGGTCCCTCAGGTCCTCTGATCAACTCATCCTGGCTGTTCCCAAGTCCAGGCTGAAGCTTAGGGGGGACCGTGCTTTTGCAGTGGCAACACCAAAGCTCTGGAATGAGCTGCCTCATTGTTAGGCAGGCCTCCACTCTGCAGGTGTTTAAATCACACCTCAAAACACATTTATTTCCTTTGGCTTTTGGTTTTCACACAGTTTGAGAGACCTGCCTTTTTTATGTGACATAATATTGTATATGTTTTATTGTGTGCTTTTATCTTTTTATCTTTTTTATCCTTTTATTTTATGTAAATATTTGTTGTGGGACTTGTACAGCACTTTGGTCAACTTTGTTGTTTTTAAATGTGCTTTATAAATAAAGTAGATTGGATTGGACTTGACAGGAGCATTCATCGAAGTAGGATAACAGCCATGCCTACAACTTACATTCCTGCAAGGGATGCAAGGTTCTCATGGTTGACTGTGTTGAAGGCTGCTGACAGGTCCACGTGTATATTTTCCCCAACGGAGTTTCACTTCCGCGTTCGGTTTGCACGATCTGATTGGCCACTGACGTTTTTTTCAGCGCCAGTCGCGTTACTCCTAAAGGGGTCCCCACACGGCGAGCGATTTTAGCCAGGCGACCGATTTTTTTTGCGACCCGACCGACAGAATTGTATCGCCTCCATTGTTATGAATGAGAGAACACACACGGCAGGAGATTTGGAAGCGACGGTCGGCAAGCTATTTCTGTCGCCTCGCTAAATATCGCCTCGATCCTATTTTTTGAGGCGACGGCACACGGACAATGAGGAATAACATGACTTCTACAGTAGAAGTGCAGAAGTTCTACTGGTGTATCATTTGTACACCTTTAATGTATCAATACATTCATTGATCAATAACCTACATATTATTACCATGCTACTTATGTTCATTATTATTAACAGGAACAATTTAAATAAATAACATTAGTTTGAGAAGCTATAGTGGCCGCTTGTCATTAACTAATAAATGAACAATGCGCCACGATGCACCTACTAGTGTTTTAATACTCGGGTAACAAAAGAAGTTGTGGATGTTGACAGAGTTTAATGTCCAGGCTGCAGCTGATGTAGTTTGTAAGGTTTATTGTCCAAAGAAAATGATGGTTGAGAACAAAACAGTTTGCGTCTTCCGTGAAAAAAACATTCTCTTTCAGCAGCTGCATAACAATACTTGTCCAATCGGTGGTAGTGAACGTATCGTAGCGATCAGGCATGCAGTAATGTCAGGAAGAATGAGGAGAGGTTGTATTCGTATAGTGGTTTAATTCCAGCTCAATATGGGTTTTACAGGTTCTGTATCGTTAGTGGCTTAGCTTGGCATCGCTACTGCACTATCTCGCGTACGTGCACGCGTACTGAATAAACCACAAATGTACCTCTAATACCAGTATTAGTCTGACCACACCCCTCATCAGCTTACCTTCATAAGCAGGTGTGTGGTCACCTGCTCTCCTCCTTCTCGCTTTCACCACAAGGAAGAGGTGCCTCGGTAGATCCCCACACTTGACACCATGATGGAAGAAATTGGATTAGGAACAGCTTGGGAAACAAGGATACGTTGACATCATATCTTTATTTTCTCTCTCACTGTTTTCGAGAAAATACGGCGATATTGTCTTCGTACTGGAGTGTCTAGAAGATGATGATCATTCTACAAACCCTCCACCGGTTTTCGTATTGGGAGCACGCCGCTGCATGCTTCTCAACTGCAGTTCCTTGCTGTGTTTGTTGGGGTGAAACCTGTCAGGCCACAGCTGAACTGTCGGACATGCCGCTGTTGTGAGGAGCGGTGCGTTCCAGGTTGGGTGAGTAGTGTTTGCTGGCGGGCTCCACTTGTCTGTTAGTGCTATGGGGGCTACTTGACAAAGTTTATGGAAACCGGCCCCAGGCTAGGGTCCTTTGTTTAGCCGTCTAGGCGACAGAAGGCCTTGGTCTGGCGACCATTATAGTTTTAACTAGTGGGCCGCGACCATTGACACTGGTGATCCCTGTGTGTTCTGGACGAGTGGATTCTCTCTGTCACCGTGTTAAGACCCCATCTTTCATATCCAAATGAGAGTATTCCTTCACGAGGGGATATGTGCATGTAATGTGCGATAGCGGCAGATTCATGTTCAAAGTCAGCTATACAGGCCAGTTGGTACTGTGCTGATTCCGCCGGACGTGGTAGTGTCACCGTTGTGAAGCGGTGTTGACGTCTTGTTTTCTCTTTTCTCTTAAAAAGTGAGGAGGGTTCAGAACGGCGGCCTGTCTGGGTGAGTGTTATGTCATTGTTTACATGTTCATAGCTTACGGTTAGCCGGTCGGTGGCCTGGCGCGGGGTAGCTTGGCTTCTCGCGCGCCGCCGGGAGCTCGCTCCTGATCGCGTGCGTCGTAGATCGGCGTCTCGCGAGCGGAAGCAATAGCACCCGAACGGTTGGAGCAGCCGTTAGCTTGATGCTATTCTGTTGAACGTGCTTTGATTTTTAACATGTTTTACACTCTTGACCACGACGTCATCCTTGACAGGGGATGTTCGTCGACCCTGCCCTGTGCCTGGACGGCGATTGCGTCAACAAAGAGGACTGTAGCGACTGGTGGAGCGGCGACGCTGCCCGGATCGAACAACACGGGACGGCTGTGTTCTACGGTGGCTTGTGACTGCACTTCGCTGATCTGCGTTCCGGGCAGGTACGAGGTTGGCCAGACCTCATAACACGTCTTCTGGTTTTACCTTGCTAAATGTATTGTGAATAACGGTGTTTTTTCCCAAAACGTGTGTTGTTGCAATGCATTTGAGATACGTTGCGGGTTGTGTGTGAGCTGTTTTTGTCACTGGCAGTTAGCTTCTCCGTGCAGATCGTGATGTATTGATCTGGTTGTTGTGTGAGAAACATCATGGTGTTTATGTGTACCGTGTACTCACTACTAAGGCAACTAACCTATGGAGCTATGCTTGGTGACGAGTGAGTAAAAGAATGTTCTTTCTCAGACTGTAATGACAATGAACAGTGAGTTCACACATTAACAGGTTTTCCTGTTTTAACTGGCCGTATTGAGGGTAAAATAGGAGGGTTGTGTTTCCCCCCCCGGTTCCCTGGGGACTTTATCACCTCCTATCAGACATGTTGTGCATTAATTGTGTCTTTTGTGTGGTAGGGATACGATGTAACTCTCAGCTTGATTGCTGAGGTTGTGCTAAATCTGCTGGAGAAACTTATTTCCTAAAGGGAAATTGGTTTGGTTGCTGTCATGTGTGCTTAGCAAGGCCTGTGGTCGATACTAATCAAGAATGATGTATTCTCTCATTGTGAAAAAAACGGCGTTCCTCTGTTGAGTGTTTTTGCCATTTTTTGTAGGTGATGATGGGTTGTGTGTGTCATGTGACCTACAACTGGGTTGTACTGGCCACAGAAGCACATGTGTATGTTGGACCGGGGTTCTTAGAGCCCTCTCTATTCTGTGTTTTTCCTTAGTAAAAATCAGATAGCAGGTTAGCTCGTGCGCTGTGTGGAGCTGTGAAACGCTTCATAGAGCTGACTATGACTGTGTCATATTCTCTTTTTGTCGTTACGTCGTATCATGGGTGTGGGGTCGTAAAGGGGTGAACTGGTAACCTTTCCTCTCCCCATTGTTCTGTCGGTCAGGGGTACACCCCCTGTCCTTCAAGGTTCCCGTCACGTGGCGGTTCGGCACGTTACGGGGGGGGGGGGGGGGGGGGGGGGGAGGGAGTTCCTGGTCCCACGGCCTGGTATATTGGGCGTGTGCACCGCAGGAATTCCCCCGCCATAGAGTACGTCACCGTGCGCGTCTCTGTTGGTAGGACTTCCGTGTGCTGTTCAGGTCCATGTGATGGATCTGTTTTCAGGGGGGGTGGTCAGGGCTCCTCCTCACCAAGCGCCTACTCAGGCCTTCTGTGAGTTCGGACTCCTTCTTCCATGTGAGGAAGCCTCCATCAGAGTACAGAGCCTTCCTCCTCAGATTGTCAAAGTGAGTGGACCCTCTAGAAGGGTCCTTTTCTATTGTATGTATATTCGATTCAATTCGTTTATTGAGTGTGTATGGGTTCGGTGCCTCTTCCCCGGAGGCCCTAAAACCAGTTTTTTACATGGCTCAAGGTGCAATATATTCTTTTCAATCTGTACAGCTCACGTGGGAAGTCTCTCTGGGGATCCCCGTCTCTTTCCTATGGGAGGGTGGTGGGATGTAAAAATGTGAACATTTTTTACCCCGGCTGTGTAGACTGGGATACATACTGTTGATGCTTCCTTCTTTCTATTCCAGAAGTGTTGGAGTTAGGGAGTGTCACACCCCTCTTGTCGTTCCCCTGGGCGCCTTGGGGATTCAATGACAGGTCTAAATAGCCTGTTCATTGATGGGGGTGTGTCCCGACGCACGTATAGTGCTAGCTCGCTGTAAACAGGCGATTGACTGGCACGCCTTAGTTGCTTGTGGTTGAAACAGCGTTTTTATAAAGCAACTGAGATGGGGGTTTTTCCTCTTCCGGCGACCACATCCCATGACCTGGGTGGGTTGTCGACGGATTCTCGTTCATGTCTGGGGGATGATGACGGGATGGATCTGAACATATGTAGTGGGGTCTCACGCCCTTGGGGTGGGCCACCAGGCGCGGTTCGTCCCGACGTCTGGGTGGCGCCTTCTTTTCATGTTAAGATCAACACGCATATCTGCCCTTCTCCTGGAGTAGGCATGTCGGCGTGGTTAGGGCACGGGACTGGTTCTGGTCACGCTGGTCCAGATCAGTTGAACCCGTTGTCCGCCGGGGATGCAGATCTGCTGTTCTGGTACCCTGAGGGACTTGGGCTTTTTTCAGGGGGAAAAATGCCAGGTCGGTCTGGGTGTCACAGGGTTAAGCGCTATGGAGACCCTGGTTGGGTATGTTTTTACTCAGCACTGTCGTCATGGCTTACAGCCATGCCATTCTGTACGCGCTCGATCTCGTCGGATCTCGGCCGCTACACAGGTTGGTCCTGGTTAGTACTTGGTTGGGAGACCGCCGGGGAATACCAGGTACGGTGTGCTTAGGGGCTGGTTCTCCATTATTTTTCGCTCCTCTCTCACGCATGGCGAAGAGGGGCCTGTGGGGGTGGTTTTTTGACCTCCTCTGGTGACCCTGTGCTTCCCGTACCGCCAGGCCCGGTCCGAAGTGATGTTTGCGACCCGTAGGCCTGGGTTAACCCTTTTTGGAAACTGAAACACTTGTACTGCGGTATAGCCGGTGTATACCCGCAGGTGTGTTTTGGAGTTTTTTCTTGAGGGGTTATAGGAACAACCACCGCATTGGGTAACACCGAGGTGGTTGATTCCCTGGTGTGTTGGAGCAGTGTCAACTCCCGGGTTCACCGTTGAGGGTGCCCCTGCACGTTCATGACGTCTGCCAATCGTGTCAGCCTTCTCTGCCTCGACCCCTCTGGGTGGGGGTTGTTAAATGGAGGCTTGGTCATGCAACACCGCCAGCTTACGCTCCTTCCGCCGGGGCGGCTGTGTTCAGCTGTCCCCTCTGGCGCCTGTCTCGTCCGCAGTCTCCAGGCTAGGGTTAACAGCCTGTTGCCTGGTTTTTCCCCGGTGCGCTGCCTGCTTCCGTTGGTTAACCTTTTTTGTGTGCTTACGGCCATGCTGACTGCCTATTCTGCAGGGTCAGTGTGCCAGGCGGTGTACTATTGGGGGGACGGGGCCCGCTCGGCTTACGGCCATACCGACCTGAACACGCCCGGTCTCGTCCGATCTCGGAAGCTGGGCAGGTTCTGGCCTGGTTGGTTCCGCCTGGGAATACCAGGTGCAGTAACTGAGGGGCCTTTGTCCGAATACGCTGGCGATGTGGGGGGCGGGGCACTACGTGCCCACCTGGTGGGGTCTTGATGCTGGCATCATGGACTTCTCCGGGCCCCCATTCCAGGGAGTCCAGTCCTTTTGGTGGGTCTGGGTCTTCCTTCGTGCTCCGCTGCTACGGCCTTGCCACGGGGTTGGGTTTGCCCTTGACCCCGTGATTCTGGGGGCAGTAACGAGGTTGTTCCTCCGTTCGTTCCCGGGTGGCATGCGGGTTGTGCGTGTGTGTAGTCGTGGGGTCAAGCCACGGTCTGCTCACCCTGTGCGTTGAGTTGCTTGAGTGCCTCTTCGCACGGTCGGGTCCGTCGCCCTCCCGTGACGTCCCTAATAGGGGGGCTACCCTCCATTAGGGGGGGTCGGGGGGGCTCGGCCCTCCCTGTTCTGATGGTTTTGGGGGGCTGTCAGCGGGGTGTATTTGTCAGCCAAGTGGCTCCGCTTGGCCTCCCTTGTGCAGTAGCGATGCCAAGCTAAGCCACTAACGATACAGAACGTTAGGTTATGACTATAACCAAGTTCTGTTAGTTAGGGGCGATGCTTGGCATCGGACGCCGCTGCAGCCCTTGTCCTCACCTTGTGGTGAAAGCTTGGGAAGGAGGAGAGCAGGTGACCACACACCTGCTTATGAAGGTAAGCTGATGAGGGGTGTGGTCAGACTAATACTGGTATTAGAGGTACATTTGTGGTTTATTCAGTACGCGTGCACGTACGCGAGATAGTGCAGTAGCGATGCCAAGCATCGCCCCTAACTAACAGAACTTGGTTATAGTCATAACCTAACGTTAATACTCCCTCGTAACGCACAACACAGCTACCTGCTATTAAATATGCTCGCTTCACAACAACATAGCGGGTCCGTCCTCCTATATCTCCCGGGGG
The DNA here is from genome assembly GCF_963971535.1 of Notolepis coatsorum. Lineage (NCBI taxonomy): Eukaryota > Metazoa > Chordata > Actinopteri > Aulopiformes > Paralepididae > Notolepis > Notolepis coatsorum. The sequence continues at coordinate 85,238,440 of NC_140180.1, read as the reverse complement.
GAAGCAAATCACCACACCCTCAGCTAGACAGTGCGACGGTCGCCCCTGGTGTGGAGGGGCAAGCGATTGTCGTTGAGCAACAGGCGATCGCATCGCCAGGCGACGTCGGTCGCCCGCCGTGTGCAGACCACTTAACAATCGCGCCAGCAGGCTGTTACCCTAACCCTAACCTTAACCAACTAACCCTAACCTTAACCAACTAACCCTAACTCTAACCTTAACCCTAACCGTAACCAACTTCGAAAGAGAGCGACTTCGAAAGAGTCGCCAAGCTTAACCAGTTTGTTAGGAGTAACGCGATTGGCGCTGAGAGAAACGTCAGTGGCCAATCAGATCGCACAAACATAGTTGTCAACAATACTACTCAGCCATGGCTAACAATCACACACACACACACACACACACACACACACACACACACACACACACACACACACACACACACACACACACACACACACACACACACACACACACACACACACACACATACATTTGAAAGCAGTATGATGTATAAATGATCAGGAGAGAAGAAAGAAACAGGACATCTCACAGATATATCTCTCCCTCGCCCATCAAGTGTCTCTCTCTTTATCATTCTATTCATCTGTTTTGCCTCCCGCTCTCTGTCTCTATATTGCCCATCAAAATGATGTCTCTCTCCATCTCTCTTTCTCTCTCCCTCCATCTCTCTTCATTTCTCCCCCTTTCTCCCCCCCCTCTCTCTCTCTCTCGCTCTCTCTCTCCATTTCTACCCCTTTCTCCCCTCTCTCTCTCTCTCTCTCTCTCTCTCTCTCTCTCTCTCTCTCTCTCTCTCTCTCTCTGTCTCTCTCTCTCTCTCTCTCCCCCTCCTCTCCATCAAAACTGGGTCAGGTGGCTTATCTCAGATGTTCGCTCTCAGTACGATGCTGCTATTCCTCCAGCGTTTTAATCTGCATGTTTTCTGAGACCTGGTCGTTCTGGAGGGGAAATACAGTTTAATACTGTGCATTAGGGGTGTAACGGTACGTGTATTCATCCCGTGAATTTACGGTACGTGGCTCACGGTGCGGTACGTGCAGCCATACGAAGAATACGTCTGATACCACTAGTTCTAAATGTTCTAAAAATTAGTGATATATCAAAAGATCCTCTAACAGAAAGTTGTGGTATATGGATAGGAGGAAACGTGGCCAGTTTGGTGTGGAGGTACTAGAGAAATTGAGATTTTTTGTTTTATGTGTAATACAAACTCATAAAATCTCATTTTGAGAAAAACACCTTTAAAGTTTTGTATTGTCTGTAAATCAGGCTATGTATGACATATCAACAAACCATTTGGCACAAATAAGCAGGATATAGATATGAATAAAGGTGGAAAGTTTGGTGTGTGTAGATGCTAGGGAAATGGTACATGTCTACCCTTTGGGAAAACACCTTCAAAGTTCTGTATTGTAAAATGCCATACATTTTTTTTTGAAACCGCTATTTACAAACACAATACCCAATCAAACCATTAGTAATAGTGCAAGACCAAAAGCGACATTCTATTGCAATAGAATGGAAATGTTAGATCCTATGGCAATTAGCATAGGAAGATTAAGATTACAATGCTCATTTTGGGCAATCCGGCGGACTATGGGAGAAAGTCAATCGCGGAGGATGTGTTTTTGGAACACAGGCCTGTACGACTTTCTGGGTGAGGGGAAAATAGGGGATTTTTATTTGTATATATATATGTTTTTAAGCTCAGCTCTCAACGGGACCTCACTAATTGGATGTACATCTATTGTAGCTTCGCACTCCAGAAGCATTACCAAAAACTACACAAAAACATGCATAGATTATGGCTAGTTTGAATATAATGGTATGGAACACCGGTGGGATAAACAAACAACACAAACGCAAAAGCGTGCTCACACTGATGAAAAAAGAACATGTGGACGTGGCTCTATTAAGCGAAACGCACATTTTAGAGGAAGACATAAATACGTTAGCGGATAACATATACCATAATATTAGTCACTCATCTTTTGTTACGAGAACTAGAGGGGTAGCCATAGTCGTCAGACGCAAATTAAATATCGAATTGAAAGGGGTATGGTCGGATGCTGAGGGGCGCATAACTATAGCTAGGATTATACACAATAACAGGAAAATTGCGTTGGCAGCGGTATATGCCCCAAATTTGTACGAAGTGGGTTTCTTCACTTCACTAACCGGAGAAATGTTAAACCATCCCGAGTACTCATATATAATAGGTGCGATTTTAATGCCATTTGGAACCCAAGGATGGACAAAACTTACCTTACCTTTTCCAGCGAACAAAAAAATTCATCTAAAGCATTAAAAGATTGGTCAAAATCAACAGGGGTAATTGATTTATGGCGTTCACTTAATCCCATGACCCGCAAGTACTCCTGTCGTTCGGCGAGACACAACACACTATCCAGAATTGATTACGTCTTTGCATCCCCGAGAATATTTGATAAATATGAAGTGGAAATGACACCCAATGCGTTATCAGATCACTGCTACTTAATCCTGAAAGCAACATTTGGTACACTATCTTCCCGGGCCCCAAGATGGCGTTTTAATTCTATGCTGCTTAACAACAAGGAATTCATTACACAAATTAAAGAAGCTCTCACAATATTCCTACGGGATAATGCAAACTCGGTGCAAGATCCCAGAATATTATGGATGTCGGTAAAGAGTATGATCAAGGATTTCACGGATAGATTTTCCTCCATATTGCGCAAAAATCAATGCACAAAACTGTCTGAAATGGAAACGCTTTACTCAACTCTTTTTAATTCTTTAAAATACAACAACTCTACTAGACTAGAAAACCAAGTTAACATTCTAAAGACAGAGATCAAAGCAATATACAGACAAAAATCGGAATTGCAAATACGCAACACAAGACAACAGCAGTACTTCCAAGGATCTAAACCTAGTCACCTATTAGCCATGCGACTAAGAGTTAATGCAAAATTTGCAGATATAACTGCCATTAGGAAACAACAAGCTCTAGTAACAGAACCCGAAATAATAAACGATACATTCAAAGAATTCTACTCCGATTTGTATAATTCAGAGACGACCTTTGATCAAGACAAATTAGACACATATCTTAATCAAATTACTCTCCCTAAACTTTCGGAGGACGACGCTAAACAGTTAGAAGCACCGATCACATTAGAAGAACTCAAGAAGGCCATATCCGGAATGAAAAACGGCAAGGCTCCCGGAATTGACGGTATCCCATCAGAAATGTACATTTCTTGCTGGGACATATTTGGACCCTTATTACTAAATATGATCTTATACTCAGTCAAAGAGGGAAGCTTCCATAAACACCAAAATATCGCACTCATTTCAGTTCTTCACAAAAAAGACAAAGACCCCACTGAGTGCGGTAGTTACCGACCTTTAAGCCTCCTCGGAACCGATGTCAAACTGTACTCTAAGATATTAGCCATCAGATTGCAAAAGCATATGACGTCTTTAGTTCACCCGGACCAAACAGGCTTCATAAAAGGTCGCCTGATCAATGATAACATAAGGCGAATACTGCACGTACTAGACGCAGACAAAGAGGACACCACACCTAAGGCGATGCTATCCCTGGATGCTATGAAAGCATTTGACAGGTTGGAATGGTCGTTTCTATGGGCAGTATTAGAAAGGATGGGGTTAGGAAAAGGATTCATTGATATGATTAAAGTACTATACAAGGACCCATCGCCCAGGATTACAACTGGCACATTCATTTCCGATATCTTTCCGGTATCACGCTCAGCCAGACAGGGTTGCCCTCTTAGTCCCGGACTATTCGATCTATCATTAGAACCTTTAGCACAATTTATAAGACAATCCCAACACATAGAACCAATAGTAATCAAGGGCACACAACATAAAATTAGTTTATATGCGGACGACGTAATATTGTTCATGCAAAACCCCAACAACACATTGCCGCATATACTCAAGTTGATAGAGAACTTTGGTGATTTATCGGGATTTAAAATAAATTGGCCTAAGTCGGCTTTTCTTCCTCTTAACATCAGTGCAAAAAAAGACACAACCCTCCCAGGTGCGATACCCATGGTCAAACATTTTAGATGCTTGGGAGTGGAAATATTTCCCACCATAAGACAAACGGTGAAGCACAATTACACAAAAATACAGAACAAAATCAAAGACGACCTGGACAGGTGGGCAAAACTTAAAAACTCAGTACAGGCAAGGGTATCAATAGTTAAGATGGATGTATTACCAAGAATCAATTTCTTCAGCTCAATGCTTCCGTTACCTCCTCCAGAGGGCTACTGGAAAAGATTACAAACCTCCACATACAAATTTATTTGGAATAACAAACCACCTCGCATAAAAAGATCCACCGCACAGAGAAATAAAGCAGACGGTGGCATGGCAGTTCCAGATTTTTTACAATATTTTAAGGCCTTCACATTAAGACCACTGAAGATATGGTTTGACCCCCAGGCTTTGGTATCTTGGAGAGAATTAGAAGAAAACATAGTAGCCCCACAGAGACTAAAAGACATAGCACACACTAAACTTTCAATCAAGCATTGTGAGCGAGAATTTGGCCCAATAATTACCCATGCAATCAGAACATGGCGGGAAACACAAAAGAAATATCCTAACCCTCAAGAATGGCATAATCACACTCCCATATTCAATAACAATGCACTCTTAATGCGAAAACGCCCTATAAGATTCCCTATATGGGAAGAGCAAGGCATACACTCATTAGGGGATATTTTTAATAACAAGGGCCTCTGTAGTTATGTCGAAATATGCACAAAGTTTAACCTCACCGAGTCCACATGGCTTTTTTACATACAGTTACGACTTTGTCTGAGGTCTCACGGTGTTCCATTACTCATACCAATTGAACACCACAGATACCACAAATTTTTCTATGAAAGAGAAACATTGGGAGGTTTTGTATCAGGTTTTTATTATCAATTACTAACGTCCTCGTATGAAACCCTTCAACTAGACACTGTCTGGAGGAGGGATATACCAGACATGGAAAATGACTTTGATTGGCAAGGAGCCTGGGCAAATGTCCGACTTACATCAAGGAACCCGGATCATCAACAAATCAATCTGAACTATATTCACAGGACATACTTGACTCCTATAAGGCTGTGCAAAATGGGGCTTAAACAAGACTCCAAATGCTCCCAATGTACAAATGGGGACGAAGGAACATTTATGCACATGTATTGGGACTGCCCACCAGTTAAGGCATTCTGGAAAGATGTGTCCCAACAATTATCAATACTCGTATCTTGGAATATACCTGTACACCCCTCGGTATTACTATTGAATGATGTTTTTGAGTTTGCAGTGAATCCACAACTAAAGAGATTGGTTTTATCGGGTATCACAGTAGCTAAAAAACTGATCGCATCACGTTGGTTTCAACCGGAAAAAATGTGCCGAAAAGTGTGGTTTCTTACATATCTCGATGTGATATATCAAGAAATATCTACAGCAAGAATTCTGGGTCTCAATGAATCCAAAATGTCAATGTGGTTAGAAGTGGTGGAGAGAATAAAAGCTAGCTTATAATGGTAGTGTCTGGTTAGGAGTGAGGAATAATGGAGGTACTATCCAAGAGGGGGTCCGGGAGGGGGGGGTTCGAGCTGGAGCATATGTGTGTAGGGTTTTAGAAAATAGGTATTAGGGGTATATTATATACTAACATTTATATAATTGTAATTTCGCTGGATATACACTGTATACGGTTAAAATGTTATTATAGACTAATTTTGTTTTATCTTGTTTCTGTACTTGCATATATTTTAACCACCTTTACTGAAAGTTTCATTATGCATTGTGTGTTGAGTACTGACTTTTAATAATTTTTGTTTTGCAATAATAAAAAAAAATAAAAAAAAATAAAAAAAAAACATTAGTAATAGACAACCTAAACACATGCCTGATAACTGAATAACATAATAACATAATAATAATGATGTAGTAGTAGTAACAGTTTAGTAACAAACAACACAACCGATTACCCCCTAGGCAAAACAAATATTTGAATAGATATCACTATGAAACCTTCCCAGTTTGTTATGTACATATAAACTAAGAAAAAATGTATTGCAAGTTTTCTGAAATGTATGTTTATATATGCAAATGAGGCACTTCCCCATTCGATATGTGCACATTTATGGATACAATCATGCAAAATAAGCAACTAAATGTGTTTTTTTTTTTTTCTTGTCACTAGTTTGAAAGAAGACATGTAAAGGGGCAACATTATAAAAAAATCTCAAAATTGACCCAAAATCAGGAAAATGGTATTTTGGGTGGGTGGTCTCCCCTTAAATACTTTGTTTAATAATGTGCATGCTCCATTAAATACTCTGTTTAATACTGTGCATACTCCATTGAATACTCTGTTTAATACCGTGCATACTCCATTAAATACTCTGTTTAATACGCTGTAGACATTCGTTTTATTATTACTTCGACTTCACTCCATCGGACTTCTTTGTTACACTCAATCATCAGGTATGGGTGTGTGAATATGCGCAATATCTCGCAAACTATAGGACCAATCAGCCTGTGCTTTGGTGCAGAAAGTTACAGAAGCACATGGATGTGGGAATATTTTTCACT
>NC_140180.1:85176792-85226792 GCF_963971535.1 Notolepis coatsorum | reverse complement strand
ACGTCAGCAAAACAAAGGAGATGATTGTGGACTTCAGGAGGTCGGGGGTCAAGGACTACAGCCCCCTCAGCATCGACGGGGCACCGGTTGAGAGAGTCAACAGCTTTAAGTACCTCGGAGCCTACATATCCGAGGACTTGACATGGACCACACACATTGACAGTGTTGTGAAGAAGGCACGACAACGCCTCTACTTCCTCAGGCGCCTAAGGAAGTTCCAAGTCAATCAGAAGATCCTTAAGAACTTCTACTCATGTACAATAGAGAGCATCTTGACCGGCAACATCACCTCCTGGTTTGGGAATAGCACTGCACAAGACCGAAGCAGACTACAAAGAGTGACACGTTCAGCCGAACGCACAATTGGAGGGGGGCTCCCCACCCTCCAGAACATTTACAACAAGCGTTGCAAGGGCAAGGCTAAGAGAATCATTAAAGACTCCAGTCACCCGAACAACTGCCTCTTTGAACTGCTGCGGTCAGGCAAGCGATACCGGAGTCTCAAGGCGAGCACAGAAAGACTCAGAAGAAGCTTCTATCCCCAGGCCATCAGGCTGCTAAACGAACAATGAATGAACACTACACAACAACAACCACCATAGATCCTCCCCTACACAACAACAACCACCAAACGCACATAGCACACACATCCACACGCACACACTCACTTTAAACAAACACACTGTAGCACCCACTCCACACACTTTATAGCACACACCCACTTTAAACAAACACACTGTAGCACCCACTCCCCACACTTTATATTTATTGATGAAGGATTGCACTACAACTCGTACACCTTACTGTGAATTGTACCTAAATTGTACCTCATCCCATTTCTGCTTTGCACTATATAGTACTGTACATTAGTACACTGCATAGTATTGTATATTATATGGTAACTCAGAACATTGTACATATGTCTATACCGAACACTGTGACCTCATTTTCTTCTCCTAAACTACATGCTATACTATGTTATTTGATACTATCTTGTCTAGCACAGTCTCTGGAGCGTAACAGTAAGAAGCATTTTGTATGAAAGTATTCTGTACTTCTGTATGACAACTATTAAAGAAACTTGAAACTAAAGGTTAAATAAAACGTTTTTTTAAAGATTTTTTTTAAACCGATACCGATCATTTCCGATATTACATTTTAATGCCAATATCGGTAGGCCAATAATATCGGACATCTCTAATAATTATGCCTGGTAGTAACGTTAACAGAGATTGTCTGCCAACAAACATATTGTTAGATCAGAGAATGAATGTATTGACATAATGTATCACCATGGGTCTCATTCCCGAACGAATTTACGACCAAACATTTCCTTTTAGGCAGATTTCTGCCCATTTAATACATATTAGGGCTGGTAGCGCGAGTCCCCAAATTGAGAGTAGATTTAAGCGTGGCTGAGAGCAGATTTAAGAGTGCTGAGGAGCACACTTATGATTGATTGACTAATTGAAAATTGTATTAACTTGACAGACTGTGTTCTCATAGTGATTCCTTCATGTTAACGCTACAGGCCTCCTTGGAATTAATTACTTAATCATAATTAAAATAAATATGACAATATTTGTACGATAAGAAATTACGCATTTAATGTCGGAAAAATAAATAATATGGATTCATCTGAACACAGGGCAGCTGCTTAACCATATCTAAACCAGCTATTTTGGACAAATGTATAATTACTTTAATTACTCAGATATTCAAACACAATTATGCAATTATTGTGAAATGATTGAAAATAATAATTATTTAATGCCTTCTGTAGGAGGGGTGGGTGGGGGACACTGTACAAGCAAAACTGTACATTGGAATATTGACAAAACCATACTTGGTGACCTTGGTCATTTACTGTATTTGGAGGGGGTTGATATAGCTATAAACCTGCATTCCTTTGAATATATCATTAATCAATTAAACTTATATTTAAATACACTATATAGCCTATACACCAACACTGAAATGACAGTGGATAAATAAATAAATAAGAACTAAAGCTAATCGCATGGAAATAGACTGCATTAATATTCCATAACAAGTCTTGTGTGCGCCAGTATGGCCTACGTGTCTAATGAACAGTATAGGCTTAATATATTGTAGTTACTTGTTTCATTAGGATTTAGTTGATACTTATGCTCTGCCTCTGCCCTACGTACAGTATAAGTACAGACTGTACCTATACTGTACGTAGGGCAGAGCATATAGTATCTACTAAATCCTAATGCAATAAGTCATTAATGGAATAATAAGCCTATACTGCATTCATTCATTACGCCGTAGGCATTAATGGAATAATAAGCCTATACTGCGTTAATTCATTACGCCCTAGGCTACAGTATACTGTGCGTGTGTGTGTGTGTGTGTGCGCGCGCGCTGCGGCAGGTGTACCACGAGCTGTACTATATACAATACATTAATCTAATCTCATTTCGATGGGTCGCGCAAGACTCGCAAGGCACTTCCGCATCCATTTCCACACAGCTGCGTCATTACTTTGCCTTATAAGGAGCTCTGGAGGCGTTGTTTTGTATGCAAATGACCTGAACGGGAACGCGCTTTTGAGTTTAAGACATAATGCCATTCTCCAAGCAGATATCAGATCATATCACAGGTGCGACCGTTTCAGCCCCTTAAGACATATTATCAGCACGTTCGGGACTCAGAGTGAACTTGTCATGATTCTGTCTCAGTCGGTTCCAAGATAAGTCTTCCAAGAGAACTCTTTGAAACATTTTGGAGAATGAGACCCATTAAAGACTCCTGTGGCGGAAAAGTACTTGTGATTACTTTCTCTAATGATAAGTACTTATGATTACTTTCTCTAACGATAAATACTCATGATTACTTTCTCTAACGATAAGATGTTAAAATGTTAATGTGAGGGGCCATTAAGTTTTTTGGTGGACATTAAGGCAGAATTTATTTAATTTCAAACCTTTATTTCAACTCGTGAGACACTGAGTAATGATGAGCTTACAAAACAAAGACATAGTTATCAGTAGATTCATACATATAGACACAACTAAATAGGAATACACAATAAAATCAGTTAAGACAGTTACAAGTAATTTTGGTTTATTCAAGATTATTCAAGTTTAGATTCTATTTTCAAACCTTCAGCTTCAGAGTCAGTTGGTGGTCATTCCAGGTGGTTCAAAGGAAAAAGCAGTTTTTCTTAGTTCAGAGCAAACTCAAGGAACCCTAAGAACCATGGTTTAAATATGCACATGTCATTACAATTTGAAAAAATATATGAATTTGAATACCAAACTGCCAGTCAAATGTGAAAAAAATAAATGAAAGAAAGACACTTTATTGATAAGAGCTGAACTGAAAACGCATGTGTCTGCAATACAAGACAATTCATGAATATAACAAAGCACAGTGTGCCTAATGACCTAACCCTCAATAGCAAATGCAACACACACTGAACTTGTTAATTGTAAGCATTTTATGCCTGCTTTGATGTGGTAATAATATGTAAATTGTATCATTCATGCATATTCATATTTCAGTACATTCATAATCAAACAGTTCATTCTTACGGTGGACAGCTCTAGTGGACAAATACACAGCGATGCTGACAGGAATTTTCCACTCGGAGTACAAAGAAAAATGTATTGTAAGATATAGACATGTATGTACATTTTAAGTACTAAGTTGTCTTTGCTAACTATAGAACTAGCAGCTCTCTCCTAGTATGTTAGGTCTCTGTTTAATACGGTGCATACTCAATTAAATACTCTGTTTAATATGGTGCATACTCAATTAAATACTCTGTTTAATATGGTGCATACTCCATTAAATACTCTGTTTAATACGGTGCATACTCCATTAAATATTCTGTTTAATACGGTGCATACTCCATTAAATACTCTGCTTAATACGGTGCATACTCTGTTTACTTATGAGGATATCTGTACTGTATGTGATTAGGTATCATGTACTATATAAATACATTTTCAAGGTGCGACCCCCGGAATAACGTGTCAGAGAGGCTTGGAGGCTATACAGTTTCACTATTAATCAGGTTTTAATCTGTTTCGGACATCATCCATACATGCATTGAATTGATTAACCTTTGGTTTATACCAGTGACACCTCATGTTCATCATCAGATAACAGTGCTTGAACAGATAAATGCATTTTCTCAAATTCATTCATCAAAACATCAAAGGCTCATTCAATTTCTCAAGTCACGTCCATGTCATCAAATCCGTCAAACAGCGCATCTCCTCCTCAGACATTTTAATCCCAGTTACAATATCACAATAACGTGTGAGTGACAGTGATATAATTCAACAATCCACATATTCAGATTCGTCGTAATTCACATCACAATCCACGCATAAAGACGCTTCAATTTATGCTTGAATGAAACACAATTCGGGCGCTCCGTTAAGCAAATACATAAACCGCGGAGAATATGAAACGAATCAGAGCCAAACGCCCGATAGGTTTCATTAATTATATATATATGACATGCATTATTTAGGTCAAAGTAAATCCATAGGCTGAATATGATTTATTATCAGCATTGTAGGTCTATTATTTTACATTTCAAAAGCCCCCTCTAGAAGAACGAAGCACAAAAACATAATTCAGAATGGTATAATGGGATCTAGACTGTGAGATTATTTCAGGAAGGGAGCTGGCATTTCTTTGCGAGGGCGTTAGAGTAACTAACGTTAGCTAACTGGAGCAGGTTCAAACTTTTTTATATGTTGCCATAGTGATTAGACAATCGCACTTTGGGGAACGGAAAGGTCTGGCTTAAGTCAAGTTATCCTGAAAATTATCCAGCTAACTCAGGCCCCGTTTAGACGAAAACGCTAACAGGTGAATACGCAAAAATATTTTTTCAGATGTGCCTTTCGTTTATACGGAAACAGGGTTTTTACGGGGTGAAACCGTAAAAAAGTGAGACCACCTTCCAGGGTGGAATTCCTAGAAACGCGCTCTCATCTAAACTGTCAAACCGCATAAAACGATGACGAAAGGGTCGTCAAGGCTCTCGTCGCGCATACTGCTTACATCACAGGCATGCGCCAGTAGCCTAGAAGCGTAAACAAAGCATGTCTGATTCTATCCATGGCGATCACCTGAAGGCTACATTGGCAGTACTTTTAAATACACAAGAATCTGTCCCACGGCTATCACAACTGGAGTGACTCTGCTTTGGTCCAATCACATTCCCCCACTCACAGTCTGCGAATCAGAGGCAGAGTAGAGCGGGTCTTCACAGCACGTCTGGTTGTCTCAACGACCTGAGGCGATCTGATTGGCCACTGACGTTTCTGGTCATGTGACATCTGCGCCAATCGCGTGACAGCGGGGCTCTGTCGTCTCGAGTCTTTCAGCCTCGTCTGCACGCAGAATTCCATCCCAAAACACTAGTCTAAACGTAAAATTAAAAGTGAGACCGCAAGACTACTTTTGCGGTTTCTGTTCAGACTCTCTCCGTCTAAACGTAGCCTCAGTTAGCCAGGTACTAGGAACAGGGCCCTGGTATGTATGTGACAAATAAACCTCTTGAATCTTGAATCTTGAATACTGCACTAAATATTCTGTTTAATATGGTGCATACACCATTAAATACTCTGTTTAATACTGTGCATACTTCATTAAATACTCTGTTTAATACGGTGCATACTCCATTAAATACTCTGTTTAATAGGGTGCATACTCTATTAAATCATCTGTTTAATACTGTGCATACTTCATTAAATACTATGTTTAATACGGTGCATACTCCATTAAATACTCTGTTTAATACGGTCCATACTCTATTAAATCATCTGTTTAATACTGTGCATACTCTATTAAATCATCTGTTTAATATAGTGCTCTCCCCTAGTATTCTAGATATCTGGCAGTTTGGAACCCGCGAGAGAAAGAAGACAAAGGATGCTCTGTAGAGGTTTTCCTATAATAAGACATCAGCAGAATCAATATGAATGTATTCATTATTCTAACAATGTCCAGACTCTACAGATGGGTTATAATGGCTCAGTTATCATAGTACAATAGCAATAACAGTGTCTGAACACAAACAAAGCTGACATCAGCTCCTCTGTTCTGTTGTTGTCTTTACTAATGACTAATATTCACATTCCCCTGGTGGGGGAGGGGGGTTCAAAGTACAATCCTCATGGTCCATTTCCCTGGAACTGGACCACAGCCATGTTTACACACATTCACACTGCTGTCACATTCAAACTGCTGTCACATTCAAACTGCTGTCAGATTCAAACTGCCGTCAGATTCAAACTGCTGTCAGATTCAAACTGCTGTCGGATTCAAACTGCTGTCGGATTCAAACTGCTGTCAGATTCAAACTGCTGTCAGATTCAAACTGCTGTCAGATTCAAACTGCTGTCAGATTCAAACTGCTGTCAGATTCAAACTGCTGTCAGATTCAAACTGCCGTCAGATTCAAACTGCTGTCAGATTCAAACTGCTGTCAGATTCAAACTGCTGTCAGATTCACACTGCTGTCAGATTCAAACTGCTGTCAGATTCAAACTACTGTCAGATTCAAACTGCTGTCAGATTCAAACTGCTGTCAGATTCAAACTGCCGTCAGATTCAAACTGCTGTCAGATTCAAACTGCTGTCAGATTCAAACTGCTGTCAGATTCGCACTGCTGTCAGATTCAAACTGCTGTCAGATTCAAACTGCTGTCAGATTCAAACTGCTGTCAGATTCAAACTGCTGTCAGATTCACACTGATGTCAGATTCAAACTGCTGTCAGAGTCAAACTGATGTCAGATTCAAACTGATGTCAGATTCAAACTGCTGTCAGATTCACACTGATGTCAGATTCAAACTGCTGTCAGATTCAAACTGCTGTCAGATTCAAACAAAAAAATCAGCTAAGTTGGAATGTGTGTTTGACAATTGTGTGTGTTTCACAAGTGTGATGCTTGTACACACAGAACACACACAGTAACATACAAGTGTACACAAACATATACATGCATATACACAACAAACACACACATATGCACACACACACTCGTACATACAAACATGCACATACACACACACACACGCACACGCACACTCACACACACACACACACACACACACACACACACACACACACACACACACACACACACACACTCTTGCAACCACACACAAACGTCCACACTCACAAATACACATGTTAAATTCTCTATTTTAATCCACCAATAAAATTATACATGCACAAGATTCATATATTATTGAAGATGCAAATAGCATGGTCTCCACCCACACAAACTGGCTACAGTACTTACTACAACCTGGCTACAGTACTTACTACAACCTGACTACAGTACTTACTACAACCTGACTACAGTACTTACTACAACCTGACTACAGTACTTACTACAACCTGGCTACAGTACTTACTACAACCTGACTACAGTACCTACTACAACCTGACTACAGTAACTACTACAACCTGACTACAGTACTTACTACAACCTGGCTACAGTACTTACTACAACCTGGCTACAGTACTTACTACAACCTGGCTACAGTACTTACTACAACCTGGCTACAGTACTTACTACCAGTGATGCCGGTAACGCGTTACTAAGTAACGCGTTATTGTAATCTGATTACTTTCCCCCGAAAATAGTAATCTAACGCGTTAATCTTTAAAAGCCAGTAATCTGATTGCAGTTACTTGTCCAAGTGGCTGTGCATTACTATTTCGTTACTATCTCATCATAAATTCATAATGCATGCGGAATGCAGTATTTTATTTCGTTTTCGACAGTCAAAAATACATTTTTGAGCTGTTTTTCTTATTTGGGAGTGACGTGGTGTGGCAGTGAAAGGGTTACACAAGAATGTGTCCTCGCGGCGTGACTGGACTCTCTGTCTGTGAGTGACTCTGCTTTGGCCCAATCACATTCCCCATCCACAGTCTGCGAATCAGAGGCAGAGTAGGGCGGGTCTTCACAGCACGTCATGTGACATATGCGCCAATCGTCTCAATCTCAATCGTCTGACAGCAGGGCTCCGTTGCATTCGTCTGAGAATTCCACCCCAAAACGCTTGTCTAAACGAAGTGAAACCGCAAGAAGACTAGAGAGACATTTATAAAAACAATTTAATAGTTACAGTTGATATAATTGAATAGTTCAGCCTGCATTTGTTAGATGTGAATGGATACACTGGTTTTGTAAAACCACTGGCTGGCTGCTCTAATGCTCTCCCACAGTTCTTCAGGTGGGAGAACACGAGTGACAGAGAGAGGGGAGAGAGACACACACACACACACACACACACACACACACACACACACAAGCACAAGCACACGCACACACGCGCACACACATACACACAGAGAGGGAGAGAAGGGATTATATTATAATAATAATAATAATAATAATAATAATAATAATAATAATAATTATTATTATTATTATTATTATTATTATTATTATTATTATTATTATTATTATTATTATTATTATTATTATTATTATTATTATTATTATTATTATTATTATTATTATATTAGAGATGTAGGCTGTCTGGGTGGGGTTGGAGAGAAAGAGGCATGGGGTGAGAGAGAGAGAGAGAGAGAGAGAGGGGTGAGAGAGAGAGAGAGAGAGAGAGAGAGAGAGAGAGAGAGAGAGAGAGAGAGAGAGAGAGAGGGTGAGAGAGAGAGAGAGAGAGAGAGAGAGAGAGAAAAGCTCTTATTTGCCAGATTTACAGTTAATTTACATGTTAAAGAGAGACTGCTTGTATGTTTATAGAGAGACATTTATAAAAACAATTTAATAGTTACAGTTGATATAATTGAATAGTTCAGCCTGCATTTGTTAGATGTGAATGGATACACTGGTTTTGTAAAACCACTGGCTGGCTGCTCTAATGCTGTGAGCATCATAGACTGTTGCTTTACCATACTTGATGGTACAGAAGCTGAAGCACTAGTTTAACAATTTACGTTATGTGCAGAGAAACAAGTTAAAAACAATTTATGCACTTTCAATAAAGCGTTTAAAAAAAACTGTTGGGGGAACGACGACTTCGTAACCTAGTTACTTTCAAAGTAACTAAGTTACTCTGATAATCAAGTAATCAGTAAAGTAACTTGGATTACTTTTTAAAGGAGTAATCAGTAATCAGTAATCGGATTACTTTTACAAGTAATCTGTGGCATCACTGCTTACTACAACCTGGCTACAGTACTTACTACAACCTGACTACAGTACTTACTACAACCTGGCTACAGTACTTACTACAACCTGGCTACAGTACTTACTACAACCTGACTACAGTACTTACTACAACCTGGCTACAGTACTTACTACAACCTGACTACAGTACTTACTACAACCTGACTACAGTACTTACTACAACCTGGCTACAGTACCTACTACAACCTGACTACAGTACTTACTACAACCTGACTACAGTACTTACTACAACCTGGCTACAGTACTTACTACAACCTGACTACAGTACTTACTACAACCTGACTACAGTACTTACTACAACCTGGCTACAGTACCTACTACAACCTGACTACAGTACTTACTACAACCTGACTACAGTACTTACTACAACCTGACTACAGTACTTACTACAACCTGACTACAGTACTTACTACAACCTGACTACAGTACTTACTACAACTTGGCTACAGTACTTACTACAACCTGGCTACAGTACTTACTACAACCTGACTACAGTACTTACTACAACCTGACTACAGTACCTACTACAACCTGGCTACAGTACTTACTACAACCTGGCTACAGTACCTACTACAACCTGGCTACAGTACTTACTACAACCTGACTACAGTACTTACTACAACCTGACTACAGTACTTACTACAACCTGGCTACAGTACCTACTACAACCTGGCTACAGTACTTACTACAACCTGACTACAGTACTTACTACAACCTGGCTACAGTACTTACTACAACCTGGCTACAGTACTTACTACAACCTGGCTACAGTACTTACTACAACCTGACTACAGTACTTACTACAACCTGGCTACAGTACTTACTACAACCTGACTACAGTACTTACTACAACCTGGCTACAGTACTTATTACAACCTGACTACAGTAACTACTACATCCTGACTACAGTACTTACTACAACCTGGCTACAGTACTTACTACAACCTGACTACAGTACTTACTACAACCTGACTACAGTACTTACTACAACCTGACTACAGTACTTACTACAACCTGACTACAGTACTTACTACAACCTGGCTACAGTACTTACTACAACCTGACTACAGTACTTACTACAACCTGACTACAGTACTTACTACAACCTGACTACAGTACTTACTACAACCTGACTACAGTACTTACTACAACCTGGCTACAGTACTTACTACAACCTGACTACAGTACTTACTACAACCTGACTACAGTACTTACTACAACCTGACTACAGTACTTACTACAACCTGGCTACAGTACTTATTACAACCTGACTACAGTAACTACTACAACCTGACTACAGTACTTACTACAACCTGGCTACAGTACTTACTACAACCTGGCTACAGTACTTACTACAACCTGACTACAGTACTTACTACAACCTGACTACAGTACTTACTACAACCGGACTACAGTACCTACTACAACCTGACTACAGTACTTACTACAACCTGGCTACAGTACTTACTACAACCTGACTACAGTACTTACTACAACCTGACTACAGTACTTACTACAACCTGACTACAGTACTTACTACAACCTACTACAACCTGACTACAGTACTTACTACAACCTGACTACAGTACTTACTACAACCTGACTACAGTACTTACTACAACCTGACTACAGTACTTACTACAACCTGACTACAGTACTTACTACAACCTGGCTACAGTACTTACTACAACCTGACTACAGTACTTACTACAACCTGACTACAGTACCTACTACAACCTGACTACAGTACTTACTACAACCTGACTACAGTACTTACTACAACCTGGCTACAGTACTTACTACAACCTGACTACAGTACTTACTACAACCTGACTACAGTACCTACTACAACCTGACTACAGTACTTATTACAACCTGACTACAGTACTTACTACAACCTGGCTACAGTACTTACTACAACCTGACTACAGTACTTACTACAACCTGACTACAGTACCTACTACAACCTGACTACAGTACCTACTACAACCTGACTACAGTACTTACTACAACCTGACTACAGTACTTACTACAACCTGACTACAGTACTTACTACAACCTGGCTACAGTACTTACTACAACCTGACTACAGTACTTACTACAACCTGACTACAGTACCTACTACAACCTGGCTACAGTACTTACTACAACCTGACTACAGTACTTATTACAACCTGACTACAGTACTTACTACAACCTGACTACAGTACTTACTACAACCTGGCTACAGTACCTACTACAACCTGACTACAGTACTTATTACAACCTGACTACAGTACTTACTACAACCTGACTACAGTACTTACTACAACCTGGCTACAGTACTTACTACAACCTGGCTACAGTACTTACTACAACCTGACTACAGTACTTATTACAACCTGACTACAGTACTTACTACAACCTGACTACAGTACTTACTACAACCTGGCTACAGTACCTACTACAACCTGACTACAGTACTTACTACAACCTGACTACAGTACTTACTACAACCTGGCTACAGTACTTACTACAACCTGACTACAGTACTTACTACAACCTGACTACAGTACTTACTACAACCTGGCTACAGTACTTACTACAACCTGACTACAGTAACTACTACAACCTGACTACAGTACTTACTACAACCTGACTACAGTACTTACTACAACCTGACTACAGTACTTACTACAACCTGGCTACAGTACTTACTACAACCTGACTACAGTAACTACTACAACCTGACTACAGTACTTACTACAACCTGGCTACAGTACTTACTACAACCTGACTACAGTAACTACTACAACCTGACTACAGTACTTACTACAACCTGACTACAGTACTTACTACAACCTGACTACAGTACCTACTACAACCTGGCTACAGTACTTACTACAACCTGGCTACAGTACTTACTACAACCTGACTACAGTACTTACTACAACCTGACTACAGTACTTACTACAACCTGGCTACAGTACTTACTACAACCTGACTACAGTACTTACTACAACCTGACTACAGTACTTACTACAACCTGGCTACAGTACTTACTACAACCTGACTACAGTACTTACTACAACCTGACTACAGTACTTACTACAACCTGACTACAGTACTTACTACAACCTGGCTACAGTACTTACTACAACCTGACTACAGTACTTACTACAACCTGACTACAGTACTTACTACAACCTGACTACAGTACTTACTACAACCTGACTACAGTACTTACTACAACCTGGCTACAGTACTTACTACAACCTGACTACAGTACTTACTACAACCTGACTACAGTACTTACTACAACCTGACTACAGTAACTACTACAACCTGGCTACAGTACTTATTACAACCTGGCTACAGTAACTACTACAACCTGGCTACAGTACTTACTACAACCTGGCTACAGTACTTACTACAATCTGACTACAGTACTTACTACAACCTGGCTACAGTACTTACTACAACCTGACTACAGTACTTACTACAACCTGGCTACAGTACTTACTACAACCTGACTACAGTACTTACTACAACCTGACTACAGTACTTACTACAACCTGACTACAGTACCTACTACAACCTGACTACAGTACTTACTACAACCTGACTACAGTACCTACTACAACCTGACTACAGTACTTACTACAACCTGGCTACAGTACTTACTACAACCTGACTACAGTACATGCTACTGTACCGTAGTACCATATTACCGTAGTGGGTCAAACATAGTATTCCCTGCTGTAGTAAGTACTGTACAACCTGGCTAGAGTACCTACTACAGCAGGGAATACTAAGTTTGACCCACTCATAGGCACATTAGTTAGGCCTAGTTTAGACATGGCCAAGGTCGCCAAATATGTGGACCCACACACACACACACACACACACACACACACACACACACACACACACACACACACACACACACACACACACACACACACACACACACACACACCTAGGCTCCTCTGACAGGAGAGTTACATGCACCTCCTCCTCAGATCATTTCCATAATCAGTATTTGACATGGTGACCATGGTCACATTTGCATATGAGTCATGTTCACTCTGGAGATGCTCTGCAAAGCTGTTTAATTGCAGTTTGTGTGAAGCTTGTGTAAGGGTGCGGTGCTCCCTGTGTGTGTGTGTGTGTGTGTGTGTGTGTGTGTGTGTGTGTGTGTGTGTGTGTGTGTGTGTGTGTGTGTGTGTGTGTGCGTGCGTGTGCGTGTGTGTGTGTGAGTAACAGATGGTAGAAGACAGGAGTCTTCTCTGAGTAGCTCAGATCTATGGACAAAGTGGAAGAACGGGTGAGAACGACTTGTGTCTTGTTTTCACTGACGCTTAAAACGCCCCTTTCTCTCGTTTCTTCTTTTCACTGCTGTGGAACAGTTGGCTTATTAGCTCATTGTAGTTGAAATGGTCCCCGAACAAACACTTTTAAGATCAGATGAAAAAAGCTGTATTATCCCAGGAGGGAAATGTCTTTGTTGCCAATGGAACTGCACACAGCAATGGTTGTAAACAAATGTATACAAATATAAATAAAGAACATAAAGAACATAAGACATTTGTTTAAAATGATTTATTTTAACAGGCACACATTGGTTTTTTATTTAGGTTTCTCTCTCTCTCTCTCTCTCTCTCTCTCTCTTGTGGTGGTGAAGTCAGCGTCTCTCTCTCTCTCTCTCTCTCTGCCTCACTATCTCTCTGCTTCACTATCTCTACCCCCCCCCCCTCTCTCTCTCTCTCTCTGTGTGGTGGTGAAGTCAGGGTCTCTCTCTCTCTCTCTCTCTCTCTCTCTCTCTCTCTCTCTCTCTCTCTATCTCTCTCTCTCTCCCTCTCTCTCTCTCTCTCTCTCTCTCTCTCTCTCTCTCTCTCTCTCTCTTGTGTGGTGGTGAAGTCAGGGTCTCTCTCTCTCTCAGTGACGTGCGGAGGCCCCCGCACCCCCGCGGTGCGGGGGGGCCCCGGAGCTTAGGGGCCCGCCCCCACTGTAGACTATCCTCTTAGATTTCGTAACGCGTGGGAACAGTGCGCAGTGTAGGAGCCCAGTATGGTTCTGCGGGCTGCAGCTGGATGCATCTCGCGCAGAGGGCGGCCCCCCCCTCTCCCTGCTATGTTGTAATTATTTGCTCACCTGCGATAGGGCTAGGCTGATAACTAATGTTCATTGGCAGGCTGGGCAGCGTTCAAAACACATCGTGAAGCGCCGGTAAAAATGAAGCGCAATATCCAAGCGGTGCTCAGAAAACAAGATGAGAGCGAAAGCCGAACAGGAGACGGCATTGTTCCAGCAGGCAGCAAAGGTAGACTGACTCTAACATTACTGAAGATGCATCGGCAGTAAGCTCCCCACCCAGGCCGGCCGCGTCCACCGCTATCAACCCCCGGTCAGCTCCGCGTCGAGTCCAGGCAGACAGACAGCCCAGCCAGGCCCCAGCCACGCTACAGCCGCCGCAGACAGGTTAGAAGAATATACGTTTTATTCGCCATAACCAGTACGAGTAGCCTACAGGTTACATTGGAACTGGAATCTAATCCGTAAATTTTTAGTACGTGGTTTAAGTGGCCGTAATGTCATCCCATCTCACTTTATTATTGATTTAGGGGAGTGGGCGGGCGCCATGGTCTGACCTGCGGGGGGGCCCCGACATATTGCGCAACGCCACTGTCTCTCTCTCGTGGTGGTGGTGAAGTCAGGGTCTCTCTCTCTCTCTCTCTTGTGGTGGTGGTGAACTCAGGGTCTATCTCTCTCTCTCTCTCTCTCTCTCTCTCTCTCTCTCTCTCTCTCTCTCTCTCTCTCTCTCTCTCTCTCTTGTGGTGGTGGTGAAGTCAGGGTCTATCTATCTCTGTTTCTCTCTCAGGCTAGAGTCTCTTTCTCTCTCCCTCTTTCTCTCTCTCAGGTCAGGGTCTCTCTGAGTGGAATGGGGTCAGTGTAACAGTGGGAGGTGGGGCAGTTTTGCTGTTGGTGGTTGTGGTTTGTGTGTGTGTGTGTGTGTGTGTTTGTATGTATTTGTGTGTGTGTGTTTGTATGTATTTGTGTGTGTGTTTGTATGTATTTGTGTGTGTGTGTGTGTGTTTGTGGTGTGTGTAGCCGTGGCTAATGGAGCATCACAACAGTCTGACACTAACAATGAGATGAATATTGGGGAAGGTGTCGGGTGAGGACACTGTGTCCAGGGTGTGTGTTGGTGTGTGTTGGTGTGTGACATGACATTTGTAGTCAACTCGTACAATTGCTGTCCAATAGTTGAATTGAAACGACAAAACTGTAAAATTGCTTTCCCCACATTGTGTTATCCTGTGAACAAATGTAATCTAGTCAAAATGACCTCTTTGCATCTATAGTGGTTATCAAAGACCAAGACACACAGTATCCATGATTATTTTGTCAGGATGCCAGATTGGTGTGAACACTTCTCCTCACAGAGAGACGCTCTGCAGCACGGACCTGTGGTCCTCCAGTCATGAATATTTAGAGAAAACAGAGTAGACGAGGAGACTGTCATTAAACAGTCTGAGTAGAACCTCCACGTCAACCTCGCTCTGCATCCCTACCTAGAGGACATCTCGCTGGTCGACATCTTGGTTCTCAGTAGTTACTACATCCATCTTGGTTCTCAGTAGTAGGTTACTCACATCCATCTTGGTTCTCAGTAGTAGGTTACTACATCCATCTTGGTTCTCAGTAGTAGGTTACTACATCCATCTTGGTTCTCAGTAGGTTACTACATCTATATTGGTTCTCAGTAGGTTACTACATCTATATTGGTTCTCAGTAGTAGGTTACTACATCTATATTGGTTCTCAGTAGGTTACTACATCTATATTGGTTCTCAGTAGTAGGTTACTACATCTATATTGGTTCTCAGTAGGTTACTACATCCATCTTGGCCCTACATCCACCAACACCTAGACATCAGTCTGCACGTTTAGTTAATGGTTTGACAGTTGATGGTTTGACAGTTGATGGTTTGACAGTTGATGGTTTGACACTTGATGGTTTTATAGTTAATGGTTTGACAGTTGATGGTTTTATAGTTGATGGCTTGACTGATTTGAATCAATTCAATTGTGCAGGTAAATTTGATTAGAAAAGTGCAAGTAGAGCAGTTACTGACAGACACGCAGACATAAGCAGGGGCAGGGTAGTCAAACAGGCGTGGGTCCTAGATCGTAACAGGTACTCAGACAGGTCAGGTAGTAGGCAAGAAGAGGGGTAGTCAGACAGGCGAGGGTCCTAGATCGTAACAGGTACTCAGACAGGTCAGTGGGGTAGCGGGGAGAACAGTAGTCCCACAGGCGGGGTCATACGCAGAGTCCAAGAGCACGAGCACAGGATGCAGAGCCAGGTCGAGGACTGAGGAAAGGAGGACAACACGGGTTAGACACGGTACACGGATGAACAATGGAATAATCACCAACGAGCACAAAATACTAGGACTGACTGGTAAACACGAAGTTACGATCTGGCAGCATGATGACATCTGAGGCGGGGCTATAATATAGATTGGGGCAGTCAGCCAGCAGGTGTCAGCTCTGCTCCTATGGCTTCAGCACACCTGAACTCCATGCCTGTGATTATGAGAGAGAGAGAGAGAGGAGAGAGAGAGAGAGAGGAGAGAGAGAGAGAGAGAGAGAGAGAGAGAGAGAGAGAGAGAGAGAGAGAGAGAGAGAGAGAGAGGGAGAGAGAGAGAGAGAAGACAGACAGACAGTGACAGAGTGTGACATTCTCTCTCAATTAAATTCAAAGGTGTTTTATTGACAATGCATGTCATTAACAGTATTGCCAAAGCAGTTTAAAACAGATTACAATGTAGATGTCAATACAATGTCAATCATTTATTTGGCTCAAAATATAGATAAATCAAACAAGATGGAGTCACACCACGGTCCCTCAGGCTACGGCCTGCTGACACACACTGGGACAAGATGGAGTCACGCCACTGTCCCTCAGGCTACGGCCTGCTGACACACACTGGGGAACAAGATGGAGTCACACCACGGTCCCTCAGGCTACGGCCTGCTGACACACACTGGGACAAGATGGAGTCACACCACGGTCCCTCAGCTACGGCCTGCTGACACACACTGGGACAAGATGGAGTCACGCCACTGTCCCTCAGGCTACGGCCTGCTGACACACACTGGGACAAGATGGAGTCACACCACGGTCCCTCAGGCTACGGCCTGCTGACACACACTGGTGACAAGATGGAGTCACGCCACTGTCCCTCAGGCTACGGCTGCTGACACACACTGGGACAAGATGGAGTCACACCACTGTCCCTCAGGCTACGGCCTGCTGACACACACTGGTGACAAGATGGAGTCACACCACGGTCCCTCAGGCTACGGCCTGCTGACACACACTGGGACAAGATGGAGTCACACCACGGTCCCTCAGGCTACGGCCTGCTGACACACACTGGGACAAGATGGAGTCACACCACTGTCCCTCAGGCTACGGCCTGCTGACACACACTGGGACAAGATGGAGTCACGCCACTGTCCCTCAGGCTACGGCCTGCTGACACACACTGGGGACAAGATGGAGTCACACCACGGTCCCTCAGGCTACGGCCTGCTGACACACACTGGGACAAGATGGAGTCACACCACGGTCCCTCAGGCTACGGCCTGCTGACACATACTGGGACAAGATGGAGTCACGCCACTGTCCCTCAGGCTACGGCCTGCTGACACACACTGGGACAAGATGGAGTCACACCACGGTCCCTCAGGCTACGGCCTGCTGACACATACTGGGCTCTTGTATGCTTTCTACAACGGGAGTTGGCGATTCATTTCTGGTCATGTGACATGTACGCCCAATCGTGGGACCGCAAGTGTCTACACTGGTTAAGCTTAGGCGCTCTTTGAAGTTGGTTAAGGTTAGAGTTTGTCTTAGAGCATGGCGATAGATTCTTTCGACGGTTAAGCTTAGGCACTCTTTCGAAGTTGGTTAAGGTTAGAGTTTGTCTTAGAAGCAGGGAGATAGAACGCCAGGTGCTTTGCAGGCTGTTCGACGTGGAAATGGGCAAGTGGCCAATCAGATTCGCAAATCGCCGAACTCCGTGTAGAAAGCATGGACGCCGGTCAGCAGTCCAGCGGTGGTTCCTCCCCAATGAGGACTTGGACTTGTTCTTCCTCTCCCTAGAGAGAAAACATTTAAAATCCTTCCTGTACATTTTTATATGAATATTCACGGATATTATTCATTCTTTCACGATGTAGGATAAAGTGCACCTTCTCTTTCTCTCTTTCTCTTTCTCCTTCTCTCTCTTTATTTTCCTCTCTCTCTTCTCTCTTTTACTCTCTATTACACGGCAAAGTATTAGACTAAATCAGCTTTTATAATCAGGTCCATTCCCTTCATCACTTTCACTCATTTCACATCTCTCACTCTTCATCTCAGTATTGTATTCAGTATTTGTCTCATCCCCCTCCATCTCTCCCTCTTGCCCCCTCCCTCTCTCTCTCTCTCTCTCTCTCCTCTCTCTCTCTCTCTCTCTCTCTCTCTCTCTCTCTCTCTCTCTCTTCTCTCTCCTCCTCTCTCCTCTCTCTCTCTCTCTCTCTCTCTCTCTCTCTCTCTCTCTCTCTCTCTCTCTCTCTCTCTCTCTCTCTCTCTCTCTCTCTCTCTCTCTCTCTCTCTCTCTCTCTCTCTCTCTCTCTCTCTCTCTCTCTCCTCTCTCTCTCTCTCTCTCTCTCTCCCTCTCTCTGTGTGGTAGCCACCTGCTGTTTAGAGACCCAGTTGAAACAGCAATTTTGATGTCTGTCTCTGAACCTCCTTGTTTGAACCAATGTGCCAGCTGCTGCAGTGCACACACACACACACACACACACACACACACACACACACACACACACACACACACACACACACACACACACACACAACACACACACACACACACACACACACACACACACACACACACACACACACACAACACACACACACACACACACTCTCTGCTCTCAAGAATCAAAGACAAGTCGATGGATTAGCCTCCATGTCTTTACTCTGCCAGTACCAATACCTCTCCTCAAGACCAGTCGCTTCCCCTCTCGCCCTCCCAATCCCAGGTGTTCCGCGCCTACATGCAGCGGAGCTAGCTACACTGTGGTGGGGGGGGGGGGGGGGGGGGGGGGGGGGGTTGGGGGCACCAGGATGCTGATGATGTCTGCCCTCCCAGATGTTTAAAATTGTTTTATTTGTGATGGTTTTTTTTCCCCCCGCTTGTTGCTCCCTCTGTAAAAGAAAGATAGAGAGATGAGAGAGTGATGGAGAGAGACAGAGAGTGATGGCAAGAGAGATGAGAGAGATACATGGAGAGAGTGATGGAGAGAGAGATGAGAGAGTGATGGAGAGAGACAGAGAGTGATGGAAAGAGAGATAAATGGAGAGAGAGATGAGAGAGTGATGGAGAGAGATGATGGAAAGAGAGATGAGAGAGATACATGGAGAGAGTGATGGAGAGAGAGATGGAGAGAGTGATGGAGAGAGTGATGGAGAGATAAATGGAGAGAGTGATGGAGAGAGATAAGAGAGATAAATGGAGAGAGTGATGGAGAGATAAATGGAGAGAGAGATGGAGAGAGATGAGAGAGTGATGGAGAGATACAGAGAGTGATGGAGAGATAGACGAGAGAGATGAGAGTGTGATGGAGAGAGATGGAGAGAGAGATCAGAGCGATAGAGAGAGATGGAGAGAGTGGTGGAAAGAGTGATGGAGAGAGAGATGGAGATAGAGAGAATGCTGGGAAGATTAAAGAATGAAGGCAGAGCGAGGGATGAAAGAGAAATGTGTGAGGGGAGGAGAGAGTACAAGAGGGGTGGGGGTAGAGGGAGAAGAGTAGAGTAGTAATGAGTCACAGTCTTTGTGTGTGTGTGTATGTGTGTGTGTGTGTGTGTGTGTGTGTGTGTGTGTGTGTGTGTGTGTGTGTGTGTGTGTGTGTGTGTGTGTGTGTGTGTGTGTGTGTGTGTGTGTGTGTGTTACGACCCCTGTGGGTCTAAGGGTAAAGGGCTGTAACATAACAGTTGGTTGAAAGAAATGATGGACCAGGTTTGTAAACACAAGGATATGTATTGGTTAGGGATGCTCGATATTGGCTTTTTTACCGATACCGATATACCGATATTGTCCAACTCTTAATTTCCGATACCGATATCAACCGATACCGATATATGCAGGGTCCCCCCTTGAATCATTTCAGGTAATTAACATTACATATCTCTTGTTGTGGAATTAACACAACATTATGCATACTTTTGACAATAAATAAAATCAGAATTTGTTCTTACATGCTTGCCTGGGTAAATAAAGGTTATAGAAATGTAAAAAATAAAATAAAATAAAAAATTTGAAAACCGATATTTTCCGATATCACATTTGAATGCCGATATTGGCCGATAATATCGGACATCCCTGGTATTGGTAAATGCAAAGGAAGCACATGTAGCTCAAGGGTGAGCCCAGGCCAAAACAACAAACAAACACCACTATTCTTCAAATAAACCAACCTAATCTATGGTAAAAGAAAGGACATTACCTAAACTACCCTTACCTAACCAAAACAGGAGAAAACAATATCCAAATGAAATGGCAGCTCACCCCATCTGTGCTTCCTGAAAAGAGAGAAAAACACATTAATGATACAGACAAGAATGGCAAAATATATACAAAACAATCTAAATGCTATCAATGCTCTCTCTGCGGCCATACACACACAAAGGCACCTTCACTATCACAAAGGCCTATAAACAAAATGGGATATTATCAAAGTACAATGTCACAAAATATCACCATGCCTAGCCTCATGCCAGAGAGAGAGAGAGTGACTGAAGTGAGAAGCCATGTTTTAACAGGTGTGTGGTGATCCATGATTGAGAGAAAAAAACATGTTTGACATATAACACTGTAACTGAGGGGTACAATTCCCTGACTGTATTACTAGATATGATACTTACTACCACTACCTTTGTACTTAATATTCGGCCACCCAGTACACGGCATAAATATATTATCATGAACACTCTCACGTAGATGAAACGGATCCAACACAAATGTACGAATTAGAAACAGGTCTTTATTTCCTACACAGCGATGGTGTGTAGAATAAACACTTAATCACTTAATTACATTTATGAATTGAAATAGTATGCACTTTTATGGCAAGGAGTATTCGTCGGTATATCAATAGAAAATGTCCAATCTCTGAAGGCGCAGGTGGTAAATATACGACCTGGAATAGTTAAGGAATAACAGCAATGATACTTTAATGATTATAGGCTGGATACACTAGAGGGGGTTAATCCGGTCGCTTGTAAGCCGACAGGAGTAGGAGGGGGGGGGGGGGGGTAGAATCCAGCTGCCTCGTCCGGCCAAGGGTATCCCAGGTGAACCCACTGTAGTGCCGTTCAATGCGCCGGCGATCCTTGGACCACAGATGAAAGCAGGTGGACTCTTTGTGGGCCGGCTCTCTCCGGTCCACGGGGGAGAGACATGAAGAGACCTCGTCTTGCAGAGCGTCTCCTCACCTTGCGTCCTCTCCAGGGGGGGGGGTTCCAACACACGGCAGTGTCGGGGGTCTTTATCCATGGAATAATCAAAGTATCCAAAGCATAATCCGTGCCTGGGAAGGCGGGCTGTCGTCGGTAGAATAATCCGGTATACAGGTCCACTCGCTCGTCGGCTCTGGGGCTCCTCGGGTGCAGCTTCACATAGGGTCAACCACCCTGGGTAAGCAGCCAGTTCTCTGCCCGAAACGATGGGGTACTGACTACGGTAGTATTCTCACCGCACGAAGCACTATATATTAACAGACTATTATTAGCTTAATAGACTACGTCCAACTCGACGATATAGTGCCAAATATGACTATTCAAATATTAATATACACAATGTCTCAATACCGATGGTAGGCGAACTTGGCCTTACTCCCACACGTGGCGTCGCGGGGAGGCTTTACGTCTGTGACTCTATTGGAGGGTAAGAAACTGGACTGAAAAGAAAGTCCTACTTTAGTAGCGCAGTATATATACGCACTATGAACAAATAGTCCCATTAGTGGTGCGGTAGCCAAATTCCTACGCGGAACTAGGACTTGTTCGTACATGTCGAGCGGTACGTTTGAACTGGGTCTGAGGGGTATGGCAGCCTGGCACCAAGGTCTCGACCAATAGTAGAATGGAGACTATTATGGGATGTTCAGTAGGCTAGAATGGATATTCAATGCATATTGTACAAGGAATATACAAGGGATATCAGGGAATATTAGAGAATATACAAATACAATTAAATATATATATATAAATAAATATATATATTCGGTTTAATCTGGCCCTTCACAACAGCCACCCCCTGAATAGGTCCCAGACCTAATCAGTTAAACAGAGACAGATTAATCGCGTTGTCTATTTACACATAAGGGTTTGCTGTAGGGGTCAGTCAACTTCACAAAGTCATAGGGTTGTAGGGTCATGGTCATCATCGATTGTGTCTGGGAGTCGAGGCAGTTATATGAGCCTCGCCACGGGACGGGTGTAAGTGCGACCCTGGACGAGCACTTCAGCTGCTCGGACCTTGCCGTCGGCACCGGTGATCACTTTGCTTACGCGGCCGGCCGGCCACATAGCTCTGGGCAGTGATTGATCAATAATCATGACGACTGTTCCTTCTGTCAAATTGTCTCTCTCCTTTACCCACTTCTGGCGGGTCTGTAGAGACGGTAGGTAGTGCAGTAGGAAACTGTTCCAAAACTTGTCGGCTAATACTTGGCTGTACCTCCACATTCGTCGGCCGTTCGCTTCTTCAGGCCGGTACATTGTCTGTGGTAATGCAGGATCTAGCCGCCCCATCAGGAGTGTGTTGGGGGTAACTGGGTCGATATCCGCCACATCACTGGAGACATATCCGAGGGGCTTCGAGTTAAGTACTCCCTCAATCTCCGTGAGGACTGTCATTAGGACTTCTTCCGCCACAGTCTGGGCCCCAAGTACTGCGTACAGGGCTGTCTTTATGGAGCGCACTTCTCGTTCCCAAGTGCCACCGAAGTGGGGTGCGTTTGGGGGGTTGAATTGGAAATCAACCTGTGCTGGAGCGAGGTGGGTCTTAAGTTCTGGGCCCATAGCTTGGAAGCTCTCTCTCAGCTCTCTTTCGCCGCCTTTGAAGTTTGTCCCATGATCGGACAATAGGGTAGACGGTCTTCCTTTCCGTGATGTGAATCTACGGAAGGCCATAAGGAACGAGTCTGTGCTCATGGTCGGGAGAAGCTCGATGTGTATCGCTCTGGTGGTCATGCATTTGAATACAATACCCCACCGCTTCTCGGTTCCTCTTCCTTTCTTTATATGCAGCGGGCCAAAGCAGTCCATACCCGTTGAGTGGAATGGCTTGTCACCGATTCGGAGGCGACATGGAGGAAGGTCAGCCATCCTTGGTATGCTGGGCTGCGCGCGCCACTTGCGGCAGTCTAGACATGTTCGTTGGAAGCGTCGTACCGCCTCTCTTCCTTGTAGGATCCAGTAACGACGTCTGATTTCCGCGAAGACTCTTTCTGCTCCTGCGTGATGTACATCCTCATCGTATTTCTTTATAATCAGCTCTGTGACCTTGTGTCGGCTGTTCAATACGATCGGGTATTTAATGTCATCCGGTAGATTGGGGGCTCTGCGTAGGCGACCACCCACTCTGATGAGGGTATGAGCGTCGCTCTCGGGGGCCAGGTGAATTAATCTGCTGTCGGAAGGGACGGGCTTTCCTCCCTGTAGACAGGCCAATTCATCGGGGAACGAGTCTCTCTGGGCTCGCTGCAGTAGAAGCAATTCTGCTTCCTCGTAGTTAGCTGCTGACATATCAGCGGGGGACTTGCACTCCGGGTGGTACCGCAGGAATGTTCTTTGTTGTGCACTCTCTATGGACGTGCAATCGTTTATGTTAGGGTCGGTGGAGGCTACGGTGCTCAATCCACAGAACACAGACTTCTTAATTTCCACCTCCTCTGGACTTGCTTCCCTCGGGATAGGCATGGGCCACTGTCCTTCCGGGAGTCTTAGGAATGCGGGGCCGTCACTGTAGACATTGCGACGGGTGAGGTCATCCAGGGGCATCCCCCGGGTGATGACGTCAGCTGGGTTCTGTTTTGTATCAACGTAGCGCCACTCTGTTTCTCCGGTTAACTCTTCGGTTAGGTCTTGAATCTCGGTGACTCTGACTCCCACGAAGACTTTGTACTTGCATGAGTCCGATTTGATCCAGGCGAGTACCGTCGTGGAATCTGACCACAGGATTGTTCTAGACACCGGTATGGTGAGCTCACGTTGGATGAGCGTGGCTAGGTGCGCTCCGGCTAGGGCTGCGCAGAGCTCTAGACGTGGGATAGATTGTTGCTTGCGTGGGGCTATTCTCGAGCGGGCGAGGACAAATGCTGTGTAGATCTCTCCCCCCTGGTCTTGGGCCCGCAAGTAGGCTACTGATCCGTATGCGACCTCTGAGGCGTCACTGAAGACGTGTAAGTCCATTTTACATGTCTCTGGCCTCACCGTGGGTGGGAAGTAGCTTCGGCGCATATTAATGCCTGGGAGTGAGTGGAGCTCCATCTCCCACTCTCGCCAGGTGGATGCAAGGTGTGCGGGGATGGGGTCGTCCCAGCCCTGGTCCTTGTCCCACAATGCTCGTACAATCATTTTTGCCCTGGTGGTGTACGGTAGAATACATCCTAGCGGGTCATATTGTCGGGCGAGTGTTGTGTACACACTCCGTCTGGTGGTCGGCGCCGCCGCCGGCCTTCCCTGCTCCGTAGTCAGGGGCTTGTGTCTGTAGTGAAGCGAATCTGTTTTGAATCGCCACACCAATCCCAGGGTCATCTCCTGGGCTTCTCCCGGGATTGTAGCCATCCAGGTCTCGCTGCTGGCTGCCTTGTCCTCGGAGGAGAGGCTGCGCAGTACTTGCGGATCGCTGCTGGCCCACTGCCTGAGATCAAAGCCGCCTTTGATCAATGAGGCGCGGAGTTTAATCAGGAGAGCCTCGGCTTCTTCCTGGGTTGAAAGGCTTTGTAGACAGTTGTCTACGTAGAAGCTGTTCTTTACGCTGTGTCGGACCTCTTCGTCCGCTGCTGGGTCCTCTGCTACATGTTTCTGTAGTGCAAATGTCGCACAGCAGGGGCTGCACGTCGTTCCGAAGGGGAGGACTTCCCATTGGTAGATGGCTGGGTGCTCATCTCCTGGCTTCTCTCTCCATAGGAACCCTAACAGGGGCTTGTCCGCCTCTACTAATCTCACCTGCAGGAACATTCCTTTAATGTCCCCGCTGATGGCCACCTTTTCCTGGCGGAAGCGGAGTAGAACGCCGATTAGGGAGGGGCCGAGTGTGGGACCGGGCAGTAACTCTTTATTCAGATTTTGGGATCCGATCTGGTAGCTGCAGTTAAATACTATGCGGTCTTTACCGTTGTGATGGACCTTGTGGTGGGGCACGTACCACGATTCAGTGGTCTGGTCAGCCTCTTTAATGTCCATCTTTGTGACGTGTCCCGCTGTGATGAGCTTCTCAATCTCAGCGCGGTATACACTCTCTTGGGCGGGGTTCTTGGCTAAGCGCCGCTCCGTGTTCAGCAGGTACCGTTCTGTGGCGTCTGTCTTGGCGTGGAAAGTAGGCATTCCTTCTCGCCGCAGGAGTGGCGTGGCGTATCTCAACACGCCGTTGACCGGGACTCTCTTGGTCCCTGTCTCGAGGAGGTGAATGGCGTAAATGTCATCTTTAGAGCGAATGTCTTTCTTTCCGTTCTTAAAGGGCATTTGTTCCAGGGTCCATAGCCGCTCTACGTGTTGCAGGAGTGCGGTTTCTCCCTCTGTGACTCGGGAGTGGAGACATCTAGTGGCTGTACTTCGGTTGAGAGATTTGGCGAGCGGGCCTTGGAGAGTCCATCCCAAACGGGTCTCGACTGCTGCAGGACAGCCTCGGGGTCCGGTATGAACCCGGTCTATCGGGACAATGAGGTCTGCATGGTCGGAGCCTATCAACAGGGTCGGCATAGCATTGTCTATGAGCGGGATCGGTAACTTGCGCAGATGTGCATATTTCTCCATCAGCTTGGCGACGGGGTATGTGTACCGCGACAGTCCTATTTCTTGGCTGGTGAAAGCGTCTGCAATCTGGTACCGTCGCTCAGGCTGGCCGCTTGCTGCGATAGAGAATGAGACATTCTCGCCCTTTATCGTCTTCAAATCTCGTCTTATTGTCCGAATTGTCATTTGGGTTTCGCTTCCCCGCAGCCCTAGCTGGGCCGCAGCGGAGGCGAGCAGCAGGGTCTTCTCTGACCCGTCATCGAGGACGGCGTAAGTGTCCAGGACTTTATTCTGGTAGCTTAGTGTCACACGCACTACTTTTAGGAGTACTCGGGCTCCACTGCTGCTGGCGGGATCGATGTACATGACGCTCGCTTTGCGGCTGGATGGTGCAGGTGAAGGGCGCCGTCTGTTACTGTCGTGAAGTATGTCCAGATGGGCTCCATCGCACTTGGTGCACCTTTTCTTTAAGCGGCATTCGGCTGCCATGTGTGAGCGCGCACAGCGAAAACAGCGCTTGTTGGACTTTATCCATTGACCTGCTTCCTCCGCGTTCAGCTTGGGGAAGGAGTCACATTGCGCTAGCCAGTGTTCTTTCTCACAGTAGGGGCACACTATCTTCCACTTCTCCGTTCTGGAGGGGGTACTGTGGCTCCTGCTGCTCGGTACTGACTCCGATTGGTGCATCACAGTCACCGATCTTCTTCCATCATTTAGTCGTCTGGTTCCTTCTCTGGAGCCAGGGGTGCTCCGTCCGAATGTATCTAGCCGTAGGCTGCTGACTTCTCTCGCCAGGAAGTCTGCTAGATCGAGGAGGTTCGGTTCGGGGCCATTCGGGTCTCTGTGGTCCCTCTGCCGCCTAAAGCGCTCCTGACGAGCGGGCGGCAGCTTCTCCAGAATCCTTTCCACATTTGAGTTGGCGTAAAGTTCATACTTCCCCTTCTCTCTTTGCGCTCCCAACATCCCTACCAGGGACTGCACTCTGATGGACAGGTCGTCCAGTGCTCGATTGTCTATTGCTGGGGGTAAGCGGTCGATGTGTCGGATCTCCTGGATCACGTAATCCCATATGCGCCCATACCTCTGGTCCAATGCTACCAGCGCTGCTGTGTATGGGGTGGTGGAAGTCGCGTAGGCGAGCGCTATATTATGTGCGCGGGGCACCTTTAAGTGCTGCAGTAGGATGGCGTATTTGTGGCGTTCATCCAATACATCCACCAACATGGTCTCCAGACACATGCGGAGTTCTGTATACTGGGCCCGGTTCTCTTGGGTGAAGTCGGGTACCATAGGCGTGCCAATGTATGACGCTGACTGTGGATACATCGGCGAGCGTTGGGGGAGAGGCCTCCTAGGCGAGTCTCCTCCCGCTCCTTGGTATGGGCTGGTACCGGCAGTGTACCATGGCCCGCTTGTCCAGGTGCTGTTCCTCGGTGCGGGTCGTGCGTCGTGCTCACCCGTGTATAGAGTCGGGGGTCTGTAGCGCAGCTCCGCGGGAGTATAGCCTGGGCTGTACCGGACCTCCTGGTCCGGTAGAGTACTGTGCTGTCTTCGGGCGTGGTTCTCCTCCTCTTCCTCTTCGTCTTCAGTTAGGTCATCCAGTGCTTGTAGTCTCTGGTTTAGCCTCTCCACAGGATATGCTGCTCCTTCCCGGTTGCTAGGTCTCGCTTGGACCGGTGGGGGGAGGTGGTCTGTGGGGGGTATAGACCTCGTCTGTTGGTCAAGTTCAGGGTTGTTTACTCGGCTAGGGGATGCCGCCCTGGAGGTGTGTCTAGATGAGTTCCTGGAGCCTCTGGCGGAGGGAGAGGGTGTTGCCCGTCTGATCAGCTGTTCTATTAGTTGCGACTGCTGTCTGTCGCGCTCTGCGTCCCGTAGAGCACCAGCAGCTGCTCGCTGGCTGTCTGCTCGGTCTCGGGCCACATTCTCTTCCATCTGAATGCGTCTTATTTCCAGGCGTATGTGCTCTTCTTCGCTCCGTTGCTGTAGCTGCAATCGATCGCGTTCACCCTGGAGTCTATCGCGTTCAGTAGAGGCTTTCAGGCTGACGAGGAATGCCTGCTGTAGGGTCCTCTCTGCCTCGCTGGGAGAAGGCGGTTGTATAGGGGAGCCTTCCCTCGGGGTACTCCTTGCGGAGCCTTGGAGCTCTATCTCCACGGTGCTCTCCCCGTCTTCTTCCGTGCCGAGTTCTCTCTCGGTAGCGTTGTATTCCTCCCGGGACTCATCGGGGACTACTTCTTCAGTACTGGCGGGGTGTGAAGTCATGTCTGGTTCCCACTGGTCCCCACCGTGAACTTGGTCAGTTACATTAGAGCCCGTAGGGGCCTCTATGGTCGGGGTAGTCTGGGCGTTGGGGTTAGACATACTTTTACTTTCTAGTTTTACCGCGTTTACTGTTAGTAGAAGACTAGGTTGTTGACTGACAGCGTAAGCCTCTAAGTACTGAGGGAGCCGTCGTTCGCGCTGCGGGCGTTGGTTAGGAGGATCGTTTCGTGGAGTGTTCATCATAGGCCATTTCAATATTAATAACACTATATTAATATTACACTAATTACCCTCCGGCTCGAAGGACCAATTTTAACTGAGGGGTACAATTCCCTGACTGTATTACTAGATATGATACTTACTACCACTACCTTTGTACTTAATATTCGGCCACCCAGTACACGGCATAAATATATTATCATGAACACTCTCATGTAGATGAAACGGATCCAACACAAATGTACGAATTAGAAACAGGTCTTTATTTCCTACACAGCGATGGTGTGTAGAATAAACACTTAATCACTTAATTACATTTATGAATTGAAATAGTATGCACTTTTATGGCAAGGAGTATTCGTCGGTATATCAATAGAAAATGTCCAATCTCTGAAGGCGCAGGTGGTAAATATACGACCTGGAATAGTTAAGGAATAACAGCAATGATACTTTAATGATTATAGGCTGGATACACTAGAGGGGGTTAATCCGGTCGCTTGTAAGCCGACAGGAGTAGGAGGGGGGGGGGGGGTAGAATCCAGCTGCCTCGTCCGGCCAAGGGTATCCCAGGTGAACCCACTGTAGTGCCGTTCAATGCGCCGGCGATCCTTGGACCACAGATGAAAGCAGGTGGACTCTTTGTGGGCCGGCTCTCTCCGGTCCACGGGGGAGAGACGTGAAGAGACCTCGTCTTGCAGAGCGTCTCCTCACCTTGCGTCCTCTCCAGGGGGGGGGGGTTCCAACACACGGCAGTGTCGGGGGTCTTTATCCATGGAATAATCAAAGTATCCAAAGCATAATCCGTGCCTGGGAAGGCGGGCTGTCGTCGGTAGAATAATCCGGTATACAGGTCCACTCGCTCGTCGGCTCTGGGGCTCCTCGGGTGCAGCTTCACATAGGGTCAACCACCCTGGGTAAGCAGCCAGTTCTCTGCCCGAAACGATGGGGTACTGACTACGGTAGTATTCTCACCGCACGAAGCACTATATATTAACAGACTATTATTAGCTTAATAGACTACGTCCAACTCGACGATATAGTGCCAAATATGACTATTCAAATATTAATATACACGATGTCTCAATACCGATGGTAGGCGAACTTGGCCTTACTCCCACACGTGGCGTCGCGGGGAGGCTTTACGTCTGTGACTCTATTGGAGGGTAAGAAACTGGACTGAAAAGAAAGTCCTACTTTAGTAGCGCAGTATATATACGCACTATGAACAAATAGTCCCATTAGTGGTGCGGTAGCCAAATTCCTACGCGGAACTAGGACTTGTTCGTACATGTCGAGCGGTACGTTTGAACTGGGTCTGAGGGGTATGGCAGCCTGGCACCAAGGTCTCGACCAATAGTAGAATGGAGACTATTATGGGATGTTCAGTAGGCTAGAATGGATATTCAATGCATATTGTACAAGGAATATACAAGGGATATCAGGGAATATTAGAGAATATACAAATACAATTAAATATATATATATAAATAAATATATATATTCGGTTTAATCTGGCCCTTCACAACAAACACATAACACCAACAAAACATGTTTTTAACAATGAGATCCCCATCTCCGATATGCATGTCAAAGTAAAGAGCCATGAAAAAAAGAAAACAACAAGAGGCGGTACAACAACCACTCGGGTCAACAATGAACGAGTCAACAAATAATAAGTTGACAGCATGAGATTCTTATCTCCGAGACAGAGCATCCGCCAGCACATTCCCGGATCCCTTCTTATGCCTTAATTCAAGGTTTTAATTTTGGACTATGAGCGCCCAACACATGAGGCACTGATTGTGGTTGTACATCCGGAAAAACGAGCAGAAAGAGCAGAGCCAAGGATAGGTAACAGGACTAGAACCTTATCACCTGGCTGGAAAGATCGAGAAACAGCTCTCTCGTCATAGTGCCGTTTCATAGTTCCCTGGGATGAAGAGAGCGCTTCTTTTGCGAGAGAGCACGCCTGATGCAGTCGCTCTCGAAACTGGCTAACAAAATCTAGAACATTAGTGGGTGTGCTGGCACCCTTTGACATGAACCGTTCTTTAAGAACTTTCAGAGGCCCTCTAACAGTGTGCCCGAAAATGAGCTCAGCAGGACTGAAACCAAGAGACTCCTGCATGGTCTCTCGCGCAGCAAATAGAACAAGGGGGACACCCTCATCCCAATCTTTCTCTGTGTCCAAGCAATATTTACGCAACATGGACTGTAATTACATAATGTCCGATGCCAACATTCTAGAGCCCCCTGAGTTTCAGGGTGGTAGGCACTGGACACTATATGTCGGGTGTGTGTGTGTGTGTGTGTGTGTGTGTGTGTGTGTGTGTGTGTGTGTGTGTGTGTGTGTGTGTGTGTGTGTGTGTGTGTGTGTGTGTGTGTGTGTGTGTGTGTGTGTGTGTGTGTGTGTGTGTGTGTGTGTGTGTGTGTGTGTGTGTGTGTGTGTGTGTGTGTGTGTGTGTGTGTGTGTGTGTGTGTGTGTGTGTGTGTGTGTGTGTGTGTGTGTGTGTGTGTGTGTGTGTGTGTGTGTGTGTGTGTGTGTGTGTGTGTGTGTGTGTGTGTGTGTGTGTGTGTGTGTGTGTGTGTGGAGGTGTGCTGTGTTGTAATGGAGCGTTCTGTTAAGCTCCTGCACCAAAATGACGAGTACACATATCTGAGAAGCTTCACACATACACATACACACATACACATACACATACATTCACATACACATGTACAAGCACACAGTTGACAGAGAGACCTAGTGATTGAGGTGAAGTGTCTCTATAGGGTTAAGGCTGAACTCAGCCTGGTGTTGTATGTATTAACAGTGCTCTCATCTGTCTCCTGTCCCTGTCTCTTCTCTTGTCCTCATGTCCTCTGTCTCTTCTCTTGTCCTCTGTCTCTTCTCTTGTCCTCATGTCCTCTGTCTCTTCTCTTGTCCTCTTGTCCTCTGTCTCTTCTCTTGTCCTCATGTCCTCTGTCTCTTCTCTTGTTGTTACAAAGGATCAGATTAAACCGAATATATATATTTATTGATTGATATATATTGCATAATATTTGTATATCGTTTGATATCCCTTTTATATTCCTTGTACATATACACGGAATATCCCTTTAGCCTAGTACAGACCATAATATTTCATTCTCCTATTGGACAGCGGTCCACAGGCGCCAAGGCCATGCCTCCAAAGTCAGGTTCAAAGTCACCGCCGGGGACATGCCTGGACATGAATGGTATTGCGCAAGGATATGAGACAGGAATACAGCTGGTACTAGTTTATTCATCTAAGCGTATAAATACGGCGCAGGTGAATACAGAAGTATGTTACCCAATAAGTTGAAGCCTCACCCACGATACTACGTGCGGTGAAGTATGGCCTGTTTGGCCC
This sequence comes from Notolepis coatsorum, assembly GCF_963971535.1. NCBI lineage: Eukaryota > Metazoa > Chordata > Actinopteri > Aulopiformes > Paralepididae > Notolepis > Notolepis coatsorum. Next base: position 85,194,647 of record NC_140180.1, on the reverse strand, counting down.
CAAATAGAGCATTGAGACCGCGTGCGAATTAATAACTGAAGTGTCAGAGTTTAGAGCTATACCGTCGAGTGCGACATATTCTATTAAGTCAGTAATAGTCTAATTGTGTATAGTGTATCGTGCGGCTAAAGTTCTACAGTGACCAGCATCACCAACGTTTTCCTCGTATCAGCTAGAGTGCTTATCCAGGCTGGGCTGCTTTCATGGCGCTTTCACCCGAGGAGCCCTAGACGAGGACCGTGTGGACATGTACACTGGATTATCTACCCGACGACTGCATAGCCCTTTACGGCTGGATTATATTTGCTTTTGGTCCTGTGATTAATGGAGCGGAGAATCGCCGACGCCCACACGTGTGTGGGATTTACCCTGTGAGGAGCCACGTCGAGTCTGCCCCTCAGAAGCCTGAGGCAGGCTAGCTTTCTTCCCTGTGGAGCTACAGGCTACGGAGAACAGCTGTATTCGTCTGTGGATCAAGATCTTATTGCACCGTCTCCCGTACTCGGAGTCTCCTTATCATCGTTGACCCTGACTCTATTACCGACAGATCCTCTACCCTTGCTGGCTTACAACCGGGGGGACCCTTCCAGTATCTCCCGCTATATTACTAGTGTACCATAGATATAATTCCCTAAGATTCAGGTTGTATAATTACCTCCTGCGTAACCAGAGAATGGACATTCGTTATTGATTTGCCTACGCACATTCCTTTGCCTTATAAGCGCATTCAAAGTGAAATAGAGAAGTATATTATGTACCTTTTGCTGCAATAAATACTTAATTACAACTTTGTGTGGAACCGATTTCATTGTGGGAAGTGTTCATCATTATATATATCATGTACTGTATGGCCAGTAATTAAAGTGCATAAGACGGTAGTGGTTTAATGATACCATACTTATCAATACAGTCAGGGAATTGTACCCCTCAGTTACAATTGGTCCTTCGAGCCGGAGGGTAACTAGCGTAATATTAATATAGTGGTATTAATATTGACATGGCCAATGATGAACACTCCACAAAACGGTTCTCCTAAAATAGATCGCCCGCAGCGTAGACGGCAGACACCTCAGTACTTAGAGGATTACGTTGCCAATATACTACCTAGCTTTCTACAGACGGTAAACGCGGAAAAAGTAGATAGTAAAATTATGTCCGACCCTATCGACCAGGCTACCCCGCCAATAGAGGCCCTAGTGGGTTCTAACGTAACTGACCAAGCTCACGGTGGAGACCAGGAGGGACCCGACATGACTTTACCCCCCGCCAAGACCGAAGAAGTAGTCCCCGGAGAGCTCCAGGATAAAGACAGCCCTCCAGGGATGGAACTCGACCCACTACAAGAAGAGGCGAGCACCCCGGAGATGGATCTCCTCGACTCGCCACAGGAGAACGGATCTCCAACGAGTACTACCAGGAGCGGATCACCTCAACCAGCGTCTTCCCCCAGCGAGGCGGACAAGATGCTGGCACAGGCCTTCCTCGCCAGCCTGGCAGCCTCAACAGAGCGCGATCGACTCCAAGCACAGACGCTTAGTGAGCGCGAACATTCTTCCATGGAAAGAGAACGCCTTCAAGCGCAGCAACGGAGCGACGAAGATCGTATACGTCTAGAGATTAGACGCCTTCAGACGGAAGAGAATATGGGAAGAGACCGGGCCGAAGCCCAGTGCGCCGCCGCCGAAGCCCAGCGCGCCGCTGCCGGTGCCCAAAGAGAAGCAGAGCGCGACCTCGCTCTCACCAAGCGCGAAGCCGAGCGCGACCGATTACAAGCGCAGATAATGGAGCAGCTGATCACCAGGGCAATACCCCCTCCCTCCGCACGGGGCTCCAGGGCCTCGTCAAGACAAGGGTCAAGGGCACCCTCCCCGACCCGATCAAGCGACCCTGAGCCCGACCACCAGAGAGAGCCTATACCCCCCTCCAAACCCCTTCCCCGTCCGGTCCAAGTGAGACCCAGCTACAAGGAAGAAACGGTCTACACCGCGGAGAGGCTAAATAGACGACTACAGGATCTAGATGACCTGCCAGAGGAAGAAGAAGAGGGAGAGGAGGAGAGTCAAGCCCAACAGCAGCACAGTACTCCACAGGACCAGGAGGTCCAGTACAGCCCAGGCTTTACCCCCGCGGCTCTGCGCTACAGACCCCCGACTCAATTCACGGGTGAGCTTGACGCACGACCAGCCCCGAGGAACAGCACCTGGATACGCGGGCCATGGTATCCAGCAGGTACCAGCCCACCAAGAGGCGTAAGAGGAGACTCGCCTAGGAGGCCTCTCTTCCAACGCTCACCGATGTGCCAGCCATCCATGGCATCATACATTGGCACACCGACGTTCCCGGACTTCACACACGAGAACAGAGCACAGTACACAGAGCTACGAATGTGCTTAGAGACAATGATGTCCGATGTAGCTGATGAACCGTACAAATATGCTATCCTACTGAAGCACCTCAAGGTGTCCCGAGCGCACAATATAGCGCTGGCCTATGCCACCTCTACTACCCCATACACCGCGGCTCTAGGAGCACTCGACCAAAGATATGGATGCATATGGGACTACGTAATACAAGAGATAAGGCATATTGACCGCCTACCCCCAGCCACAGACAATCGCTCACTAGATGACCTGTCTATCAAGGTACAATCCCTGGTAGGGATGCTGGGGGCGCAAAGAGAAAAGGGTATGCACGAACTGTACGCAAACTCTAATGTCGAGAGGATTTTAGAGAAGCTTCCGCCCGCCCGACAAGAGCGCTTCAGGCGGCAAAGAGACCACCGTGATCCTAACGGTCCCGAGCCATCCCTCCTAGACCTAGCCGACTTCCTGGCGAGAGAAGTCAACAGCCTACGGTTGGATACGTTCATGCGGAGCACACCAAGCTCCAGAGAGGGACCTAGGAGAGCAAACGATGGCCGCAGATTGGTGACCGTCATGCACCAATCAGAATCAGTACCGAGCAGCAAGAACCACAGTACCCCCTCGATGAAAGAGAAGTGGAAGATGGTGTGCCCGTACTGCGAAAAGGAACACTGGTTGTCACAATGTGACACGTTCAAGAAGATGACCGCCGACGAGGTGAGTCAATGGATAAAGTCCAACCGACGCTGTTACCGATGTGCGCGCAGTCACATGGCAGCCGATTGCCGCTTAAAGAAGAGGTGTAATCGGTGTGACGGAGCCCACCTAGATGTCCTACACGACAGTAACAGAAGAAAGCCTGCACCCTCAAGCAGCACAAAGGCAAGTGTTATGTACATTGACCCCGCCAGCAGCGGGGGCGCCCGGGTGCTCTTAAAGGTGGTCCGCGTAACACTGAGTTACCAAGACAAGGTCATGGACACTTACGCCGTCCTTGACGACGGGTCAGAGAAGACCCTTCTCCTCGCGTCCGCTGCGGCCCAGCTGGGGCTGCGGGGGAGCGAAAACCAGATGACGATTCGGACAATAAGAAGAGATCTAAAGACGATAAAGGGCGAGAATGTCTCCTTCACTATCGCAGCAAGCGGGCAGCCAGAGAGACGGTATAGGATTACTAACGCTTTCACCAGCCAAGAAATAGGCCTGTCGCAGTACACCTACCCCATTGCCAAGCTGATGGATAAATATGTGCACCTGCGTCAACTACCTATACCGCTCATAGACGGTGCCACCCCGACCCTGCTGATAGGCTCCGACCATGCAGACCTCCTCGTCCCGATGGAACGGGTCCACACAGGGCCCAGAGGCTGTCCTGCAGCAGTCGAGACCCGCCTAGGATGGACACTACAAGGCCCCCTCGCTAGGTCCCTTAACCGAACAGCAGCCACTAGCTGCCTCCACTCCAGAGTGACAGAAGAAGACACCACCCTCCTACAGCATGTCGAGAGGCTATGGACACTAGAGACAATGCCCTTTAAGAACGAAAAGAAAGACATTCGTTCCAAGGAAGACATTTACGCTATAGCCCTCCTCGAGCAGGGGACAAAGAGAGTCAAAGTCAACGGAGTGATGAGATACGCAACTCCACTCCTGAGGCGAGAGGGTATGCCTACCTTCCACGCCCCAAAAGAAGCGACGGAGCGGTATCTATTGAACACAGAGCGGCGCCTAGCCAGAGACCCCGCTCAAGAGACTGTGTACCGCGCTGAGATTAACAAGCTAATCACAGCGGGACACATAAAGAAAATTGACATTAAAGAGGCCGATCAGACGACCGAATCATGGTACGTGCCGCACCACAAAGTCCACCACAACGGCAAGGATCGTATTGTGTTCAACTGCAGCTACCAGATCGGATCACAAAATCTGAATAAAGAGCTCTTGCCCGGCCCAACACTAGGCCCCTCTCTACTAGGCGTGTTACTACGTTTCCGCCAAGACAAGGTGGCCATCAGCGGCGACATCAAAGGGATGTTCCTGCAGGTGAGACTAGTGGAGGAGGACAAGCCCCTGCTGCGGTTCCTATGGAGAGAGAGGATCGGGGACGAGCAACCAGCCATCTATCAATGGGAAGTCCTCCCTTTCGGAACCACATGCAGCCCATGCTGTGCTACGTTTGCACTGCAAAAACACGTCGCAGAGGACCCAGCAGCCGATGAAGAGGTCCGACAAAGTGTAGGAAATAGTTTCTACGTGGACAACTGTCTGCAAAGCGTCTCGACGCCAGAAGAAGCCGAGGCCCTTCTACTCAAGCTCCGCGCCTCCCTGATCAAAGGCGGCTTTGATCTCAGGCAGTGGGCCAGCAGCGACCCGCAAGTATTGCGCAGCCTCTCCCCCGAGGACAAGGCAGCAAGCAGCGAGACCTGGATGGCGACCATCCCAGGAGAAGCCCAAGAAATGACATTAGGACTAGTCTGGCGCTTCAAAACAGACTCGCTCCATTATAAACACACACCCCTGACCAAGGAGCAGGGAAGGTCGACTGCACTACCGACCACCAGACGGAGTGTATACAGAACACTCGCCAGACAATATGACCCGTTGGGATGTATTCTACCTTACACCACCAGGGCAAAGATGATTGTAAGAGCATTATGGGACAAGGACCAGGGCTGGGACGACCCCATACCCGAACACCTTGCCTCCACATGGAGAGAGTGGGAGACAGAACTCAGCTCACTCCTAGGTGTCAACATACGCCGCAGCTACTTCCCACCCACAGTGAGGCCGGAGACGTGCCAGATGGACCTGCACGTCTTCAGCGACGCCTCCGAAGAAGCCTACGGTTCGGTGGCCTACTTGCGTGCCCGAGAGGAGGGAGGAGAAATACATACTGCCTTCATCCTGGCTCGCTCAAGAATAGCCCCACGCAAGCAACAATCTATCCCGCTGTATGTAAAGAAAGGAAGAGGAACCGAGAAGTGGTGGGGTATTGTATTCAAATGCATGACCACCCGAGCGATGCATATAGAACTCCTTCCAACCATGAGCACAGACTCATTCCCTTTTTTTTTTTTTTTTTTTTTTTAATTTTTTTTATTATTGCAAAACAAAACTTATTAAAAGTCAGTACTCAACACACAATGTATAATTAAACTTTCAGTAAAGGTGGTTAAAATATATGCAAGTACAGAAACAGGATAAAACAAAAATAGTCAATAATAACATTTTAACCGTATACAGTGTATATCCAGCGAAGTTACAATTATATAAATGTTAGTATATAATATACCCCTAATACCTATTTTCTAAAACCCTACACACATATGCTCCAGCTCAAACCCCCCCCTCCCGGACCCCCTCTTGGATAGTGCCTCCATTATCCCTCACTCCTAACCAAACATCACCATTATAGGCTAGCTTTTATTCTCTCCACCACTTCTAACCACATTGACATTTTGGATTCATTGAGCCCCAGAATTCTTGCTGTAGATATTTCTTGATATATCACATCGAGATATGTAAGAAACCACACTTTCCGGCACATTTTTTCCGGTTGAAACCAACGTGATGCGATCAGTTTTTTAGCTACTGTGATACCCGATAAAACCAATCTTTTTAGTTGTGGATTCACTGCAAACTCAAAAACATCATTCAATAGCAATACCGCGGGGTGTACAGGTATATTCCAAAATACGAGTATTGATAATTGTTGGGACACATCTTTCCAGAATGCCTTAACTGGTGGGCAGTCCCAATACATGTGCATAAATGTTCCTTCGTCCCCATTTGTACATTGGGAGCATTTGGAGTCTTGTATAAGCCCCATTTTGCACAGCCTTATAGGAGTCAAGTATGTCCTGTGAATATAGTTCAGATTGATTTGTTGATGATCCGGGTTCCTTGATGTAAGTCGGACATTTGCCCAGGCTCCTTGCCAATCAAAGTCATTTTCCAGGTCTGGTATATCCCTCCTCCAGACATTGTCTAGTTGAAGGGTTTCATACGAGGACGTTAGTAATTGATAATAAAAACCTGATACAAAACCTCCCAATGTATCTCTTTCATAGAAAAATTTGTGGTATCTGTGGTGTTCAATTGGTATGTGTAATGGAACACCGTGAGATCTCATACAAAGTCGTAACTGTATGTAAAAAAGCCATGTGGACTCGGTAAGGTTAAACTTTATGCATATTTCGACATAACTACAGAGGCCCTTGTTATTAAAAATATCCCCTAATGAGTGTATGCCTCTTTCTTCCCATACAGGGAATCTTATAGGTCGTTTTCCCATTAAGAGAGCATTGTTATTGAATATGGGAGTGTGATTATGCCATACTTGAGGGTTAGGAAATTTCCTTTGTGTTTCCCGCCATGTCCTGATTGCATGGGTTATTATTGGGCCAAATTCTCGCTCACAATGCTTGATTGAAAGTTTAGTGTATGCTATGTCTTTCAATCTCTGTGGGGCTACTATGTTTTCTTCTAATTTTCTCCAAGATACCAAAGCCTCGGGGTCAAACCATATCTTCTTCAATGGTCTTAATGTGAAGGCATTAAAATATTGTAAAAAATCTGGGACTGCCATGCCACCGTCTGCTTTATTTCTCTGTGCGGTGGATCTTTTTATGCGAGGTGGTTTGTTATTCCAAATAAATTTGTATGTGGAGGTTTGTAATCTTTTCCAGTAGCCCTCTGGAGGAGGTAACGGAAGCATTGAGCTGAAGAAATTGATTCTTGGTAATACATCCATCTTAACTATTGATACCCTTGCCTGTACTGAGTTTTTAAGTTTTGCCCACCTGTCCAGGTCGTCCTTGATTTTGTTCTGTATTTTTGTGTAATTGTGCTTCACCGTTTGTCTTATGGTGGGAAATATTTCCACACCCAAGCATCTGAAATGTTTGACCATGGGTATCGCACCTGGGAGGGTTGTCTCTTTTTTTGCACTGGTGTTAAGAGGAAGAAAAGCCGACTTAGGCCAATTTATTTTAAATCCCGATAAATCACCAAAGTTCTCTATCAACTTGAGTATAAGCGGCAATGTGTTGTTGGGGTTTTGCATGAACAATATTACGTCGTCCGCATATAAACTAATTTTATGATGTGTGCCCTTGATTACTATTGGTTCTATGTGTTGGGATTGTCTTATAAATTGTGCTAAAGGTTCTAATGATAGATCGAATAGTCCGGGACTAAGAGGGCAACCTTGTCTGGCTGAGCGTGATACCGGAAAGATATCGGAGATGAATGTGCCTGTTGTAATCCTGGCCGATGGGTCCTTGTATAGTACTTTAATCATATCAATGAAACCTTTTCCTAACCCCATCCTTTCCAATACTGCCCATAGAAACGGCCATTCCAACCTGTCAAATGCTTTCATAGCATCCAGGGATAGTATCGCCTTAGGTGTGATGTCTTCTTTGTCTGTATCTAGTACGTACAGTATTCGCCTTATGTTATCATTGATCAGGCGACCTTTTATGAAGCCTGTTTGGTCCGGATGAACTAAAGACGTCATATGCTTTTGCAATCTGATGGCTAATATCTTAGAGTACAGTTTGACATCGGTTCCGAGGAGGCTTAAAGGACGGTAACTACCGCATTCAGTGGGGTCTTTGTCTTTTTTGTGAAGAACTGAAATGAGTGCGGTATTTTGGTGTTCAATGAAGCTTCCCTCTTTGACTGAGTATAAGATCATATTTAGTAATAAGGGTCCAAATATGTCCCAGCAAGAAATGTACATTTCTGATGGGATACCGTCAATTCCCGGAGCTTTGCCGTTTTTCATTCCGGATATGGCCTTCTTGAGTTCTTCTAATGTGATCGGTACTTCTAACTGTTTAGCGTCTTCATCCGTAAGTTTAGGGAGAGTAATTTGATTAAGATATGTGTCTAATTTGTCTTGATCAAAGGTCGTTTCTGAGTTATATAAATCGGAGTAGAATTCTTTGAATGTATCGTTTATTATTTTGGGTTCTGTTACTAGAGCTTGTTGTTTCCTAATGGCAGTTATATCTGCAAATTTTGCATTAATTCTTAGTCGCATGGCTAATAGGTGACTAGGTTTAGAACCTTGGAAGTACTGCTGTTGTCTAGTGCTGCGTATTTGCAATTCCGATTTTTGTCTGTACATTGCTTTGATCTCTGTCTTTAGAATGTTAACTTGGTTATCTAGTCTAGTAGAGTTGTTGTATTTTAAAGAATTAAAAAGCGTTGAGTAAAGCGTTTCCATTTCAGACAGTTTTGTGTTTTGATTTTTGCGCAATATGGAGGTAAATCTATCCGAGAAATCCTTGATCATATTCTTTACCGACATCCATAATATTCTGGGATCTTGCACCGAGTTAGCATTATCTTGTAGGAATACTGTGAGAGCTTCTTTAATTTGTGTAATGAATTCCTTGTTGTTAAGCAGCATCGAATTAAAACGCCATCTTGGGGCCCGGGTAGATAGTGTACCAAATGTTGCTTTCAGGATTAAGTAGCAGTGATCTGATAGCGCATTGGGTGTCATTTCCACTTCATATTTATCAAATATTCTCGGGGATGCAAAGACGTAATCAATTCTGGATAGTGTGTTGTGTCTCGCCGAACGACAGGAGTACTTGCGGGTCATGGGGTTAAGTGAACGCCATAAATCAGTTACTCCTGTTGATTTCGACCAATCTTTTAATGCTTTAGATGAATTATTTTGTTCGCTGGAGAAGGAAAGGTAAGTTTTGTCCATCCTTGGGTTCCAAATGGCATTAAAATCCGCACCTATTATATATGAGTACTCGGGATGGTTTAACATTTCTCCTGTTAGTGAAGTGAAGAAACCCACTTCGTACAAATTCGGGGCATATACCGCTGCCAATGCAATTTTCCTGTTATTGTGTATAATCCTAGCTATAGTTATGCGCCCCTCAGCATCCGACCATACCCCTTTCAATTCGATATTTAATTTGCGTCTGACGACTATGGCTACCCCTCTAGTTCTCGTAGCAAAAGAAGAGTGACTAATATTATGGTATATGTTATCCGCTAACGTATTTATGTCTCCCTCTAAAATGTGCGTTTCGCTTAATAGAGCCACATCCACATGTTCTTTTTTCATCAGTGTAAGCACGCTTTTGCGCTTGTGTTGTTTGTTTATCCCACCGGTGTTCCATACCATTATATTCAAACTAGCCATAGTCTATGCATGTTTTCGTGTAGTTTTTGGTAATGTTTCTGGAGTATGAAGCTACAATAGATGCACATCCAATTAATGAGGTCCCGTTGAGAGCTGAGCTTAAAAACATATATATATACAAATAAAAATCCCCTATTTTCCCCTCACCCAGAAAGTCGAACATGCCTGTGTTCCAAGAACACATCCTCCGCGATTGACTTTCTCCCATGGTCCACCGGATTGCCCAAACTGAGCATTGTAATCCTAATTTTCCTATGCACATTGCCATAGGATCTAACATTTCCATTCTATTGCAATAGAATGTCGCTTTTGGTCTTGCACCTTCCCTTACTGTAATGAAGTATTGTGATAAATAACCTAAAGATAAAAATAAAAAATAAAATAAAAAAAAGAGAATAAACCTTTATCGACATATTCCTTTGAACCCTCCACCAACGTGTGGGGAAAAAAAAAAAGGAAAAGATTGTAGAGCAATATTGACACCTTAATGTGAAGAACATTGGAAAAGAATAATGTAAGTTAAAATATATTTAAAAAATATAGAGTAATATTGACACCTTAATGTGAAGAACATTGGAAAAGAACAATGTAAGTTAAAATATATTTAAAGAATATAGAGTAATGAGAAGAAAAAATTAAATAAAATAAAAATCAATGGAAAGATATAGATAAGGAATAAGAGATAAATAATTATCAACGTGGAGAAGCCACTAGAACCGATTTAACTGATTAGATAAGATAGAAAAGCAGCGCCTTTTAGCGCTTCAATGTGCCTTTAATGGAGTGATTACTTAAATTGTTAGAATAACCTTGCTGTGCTCATACGTTTATGTGTGGTTAATTTTAAAGTATTATTAAGGACTGATTGCACTTCATTTAATTTATTATCTGCTATGTGTATGCACACCGAATGTTATTGTTATAGTTGTATGCTTCGTTGTCATGGTGCCTTATATTCTAGAAGGTTGTAGAATATACTAGTGCCTAGACTATTTTACATTCCAGAATGATCTAAGAGAGCCAGGGCATTTGAGCGATAAACCCAGAATATTCCAGATAGATCTTTTTGCATTGATATTTATTTGTCCCCTCAGAGACCAGAGACTGAAATTATAATGTATTATGAATCGTATTATACACAGTACACTTTGTTATAGACGACTTGCATATCGTTTGCTACTTTGATGAGCACAACAATGTCATTCCAACACTGGTGGAATGACCTCATTGATGAACACAATAAAGTCATTCCAACACTGGTATATATTTAGAGAGAGGCTTAACTGATTCCGGCATTTTCGTCATGCTTTGGGTTATTTGCTGCATTTTGATTCAGGAAATCCTCAGCTTCAAAGGGTGTAAATGGACCTGACCTGCGGCCGTTATTGCCCAAGAATGATAACAGCGCCGGATATGCTAGCCTTGGCTTGTAGCCGGCTTTGTACAGCTTTTGCATCACATCTTTGTATGGTTGACGTCGGATGATGGCCTCTCTGCTCAAATCTTCGTAGATAAATATTGGTTTATCACCATACTTCAGCTTCCCACGTTGGTTGCGAGCATATTTGATGATGTCATCCCTTGTTGTAGTTTTCCGCAGAGTGACAATGATGACTCTCGGCCCGTTGATACTTTGCCCCTGGGGACCAATTCTGTAAACTTGTTCCACTTCTGGCACTTTGTTTGGATCGGAGTTTTCCAAAATCGTTGATAACTCTTTTGGAAAGTTGATGTCTTCGCAGTTCACTGCTTCATCAAGCCCCACAATGCGGATGTTATTCCGCCTGTGGTAACGATGGGTTTCTAGTTGCCTCTCCATCACTTCGTTTTTAAGCAATTTTATTTCCCTCCGATATTCCTCTTTAGCTCTTTCCATCTCTTCTCCCATCTCTGTCAAGCTACCTTCGTTCGCTTTGACTGCTTTTGTGTTTTCTGTCACCGAAATCTCCACTGTCGTGATTCGCACGGACTGCAAAACGACCGCTCTCATAACCTCTTCGAATTTAGTATCAATGTGTTTAGCGTGTGCGACCAAGTGTTCTTCTACGTGTGCTTTGAAAGCGACCATCTGTTCTTCTACGTGTGCTTTGAAAGCGACCATCTGTTCTTTGATCAGGATAGTCAGAGAGTTGAAGTCGGGCTGTGCAACTGAACTGCTTGTGTCAGTTGATGTTGTTGGAGCAGTGAGGGATCCGATGGATGATTTTGCTATTATCTTCTCAAAATCGCCTGCTTTTTCCTTCACGGTATTTTTTTCTGATGTTCCTGTTATGTTGTCATCTGTTGTCTCCCTCTCGGGGACAATTGTCTTTGGTCCCTGTGTATTCTCCTCTATATTCCCCGCGCCGGGGCTCACCAACGGATCTGCCACAGCGTCGCCTGTCATTGTCTTTGACCGAGTTTCAATCTGCGCCGTTAGCTTTGCCGTTTCTTGTTTCTTTCCCGTCTTTTCCTTATCCCTAACCATGTTGTCTTTTGATATAGTTAGTAGAAGGTCTTATCAATACATACGATGTGGTCTAGTCTCTTTTGGTACTGTCCAAATAAGGTTTTTAAACGAAATTAACGATAACGGGAGCGGAGCTATAACCAATTGCGTGCGCACAGACTCATTCCTTATGGCCTTCCGAAGATTCACATCGCGGAAAGGCAAACCGTCTATATTATTGTCTGATCACGGGACAAACTTCAAAGGCGGAGAAAGAGAGCTGAGAGAGAGCTTCCAAGCTATGGGCCCAGAACTTAAGACCCACCTCGCTCCATCCCAGATTGACTTCCAGTTTAATCCCCCGAATGCACCTCACTTCGGTGGAACTTGGGAACGAGAAGTACGTTAAATAAAGACAGCCCTGTACGCCGTGCTTGGGGCCCAGACCGTGGCGGAAGAAGTCCTAATGACAGTCCTCACGGAGATCGAGGGAGTATTGAACTCAAAGCCCCTCGGTTACGTCTCAAGTGATGTAGCAGATGTCGACCCAGTCACCCCCAACACACTCTTGATGGGGCGGCTGGACCCCGCGCTACCACAGACAATGTACAGGCCTGAAGAAGCGAACGGCCGAAGAATGTGGAGGTACAGTCAAGTATTGGCTGACAAGTTTTGGAACAGCTTCCTACTCCACTATCTACCGTCTCTACAGACCCGCCAGAAATGGGTGAAAGAGAGAGACAATTTGACAGAAGGAACAGTCGTCATGATTATCGACCAGTCACTACCCCGAGCTATGTGGCCGGCTGGCCGCGTAAGCAAAGTGATCACCGGTGCCGACGGAAAGGTCCGAGCAGCCGAAGTGCTCGTCCAAGGGCGGATCTACACCCTGACCCGTGGCGAGGCGAATAGAGTTGCCAAGGCTCCCCGAGACTATTGATGACGACCATGACCCCATGACTTTGTGAACTGCCCTACCCCTCACAACAGACATTGAGTAGTGGACAGTGCGGTTAATCTGTCTCTGCTTAGCTAATTAGGTGGGACTAATTAGGAGGCGGCTGTTACAAAGGATCAGATTAAACCGAATATATATATTTATTGATTGATATATATTGCATAATATTTGTATATCGTTTGATATCCCTTGTATATTCCTTGTACATATACACGGAATATCCCTTTAGCCTAGTACAGACCATAATATTTCATTCTCCTATTGGACAGCGGTCCACAGGCGCCAAGGCCATGCCTCCAAAGTCAGGTTCAAAGTCACCGCCGGGGACATGCCTGGACATGAATGGTATTGCGCAAGGATATGAGACAGGAATAAAGCTGGTACTAGTTTATTCATCTAAGCGTATAAATACGGCGCAGGTGAATACAGAAGTATGTTACCCAATAAGTTGAAGCCTCACCCACGATACTACGTGCGGTGAAGTATGGCCTGTTTGGCCCCAAATAGAGCATTGAGACCGCGTGCGAATTAATAACTGAAGTGTCAGAGTTTAGCGCTATACCGTCGAGTGCGACATATTCTATTAAGTCAGTAATAGTCTAATTGTGTATAGTGTATCGTGCGACTAAAGTTCTACAGTGACCAGCATCACCAACGTTTTCCTCGTATCAGCTAGAGTGCTTATCCAGGCTGGGCTGCTTTCATGGCGCTTTCACCCGAGGAGCCCTAGACGAGGACCGTGTGGACATGTACACTGGATTATCTACCCGACGACTGCATAGCCCTTTACGGCTGGATTATATTTGCTTTTGGTCCTGTGATTAATGGAGCGGAGAATCGCCGACGCCCACACGTGTGTGGGATTTACCCTGTGAGGAGCCACGTCGAGTCTGCCCCTCAGAAGCCTGAGGCAGGCTAGCTTTCTTCCCTGTGGAGCTACAGGCTACGGAGAACAGCTGTATTCGTCTGTGGATCAAGATCTTATTGCACCGTCTCCCGTACTCGGAGTCTCCTTATCATCGTTGACCCAGACTCTATTACCGACAGATCCTCTACCCTTGCTGGCTTACAACCGGGGGGACCCTTCCAGTATCTCCCGCTATATTACTAGTGTACCATAGATATAATTCCCTAAGATTCAGGTTGTATAATTACCTCCTGCGTAACCAGAGAATGGACATTCGTTATTGATTTGCCTACGCACATTCCTTTGCCTTATAAGCGCATTCAAAGTGAAATAGAGAAGTATATTATGTACCTTTTGCTGCAATAAATACTTAATTACAACTTTGTGTGGAACCGATTTCATTGTGGGAAGTGTTCATCATTATATATATCATGTACTGTATGGCCAGTAATTAAAGTGCATAAGACGGTAGTGGTTTAATGATACCATACTTATCAATACAGTCAGGGAATTGTACCCCTCAGTTACACTTGTCCTCTGTCTCTTCTCTTGTCCTCATGTCCTCTGTCTCTTCTCTTGTCCTCATGTACTCTGTCTCTTCTCTCGTCCTCATGTCCTCTTTCTCTTATATTGTCCTCATGTCCTCTGTCTCTTCTCTTGTCCTCATGTCCTCTGTATCTTCTCTTGTCCTCATGTCCTCTGTCTCTTCTCTCGTCCTCTGTCTCTTCTCTTGTCCTCCTGTCCTCTGTCTCTTCTCTTGTCCTCATGTCCTCTTTCTCTTCTCTCGTCCTCATGTTATCTGTCTCTTCTCTTGTCCTCATGTCCTCTGTCTCTTCTCTTATCCTCCTGTCCTCTGTATCTTCTCTTGTCCTCATGTCCTCTGTCTCTTCTCTTGTCCTCATGTCCTCTGTCTCTTCTCTTGTTCTCATGTCCTCTGTCTCTTCTCTTGTCCTCATGTTATCTGTCTCTTCTCTTCCTGTCTTTCTGTCTTTTGTTCTTTATTGTTCTCTGTTTGTCGTTACTCATTTCCCTACTGACTTCCTTATCCTTCTTCGCTTCTTTCCTTTCTTCCTTCCGTCTGCTTGCCTGGACCCAGAGAGAGGTAAATGCTTGTTGTGTGTATTTGTGTGTATGTGTATGTATATGTGTGAACGTTTTTTTGTTTGTACATGTGTATGTGTATGTGTATATGTATGTGTATATGTATGTGTGTATATGTGTGTATGTATGTATGTAGAGCATGTGTATGTATATGTGTGTATGTTAATGTGTGGGTTTTTGTATGTATTTGTGTATGTGTGTGTGTGTGTGTGTTTGTATTGTGTATGTGTGTATGAGTGTATGTGTGTGTGTGTGTGTGTGTGTGTGTGTATGTGTATGTGTATGTATGTATGTGTGTATGTGTGTGTATATTTGTGTATGAGTGTGTGTGTGTGTGTGTGTCTGCGCGCGCGCGTGTGTGTGTGTGTGTGTGTGTGTCTGCATGAGTGTGTGTGTGTGTGTGTATTTTTCAGTAATGCACACCTGTCACTCCAACCATCAGACCTGGTCGTCACGGCAACGAGGCCCCGCAGCCACTGCTGCTCTTTGAAGAAAAGGTCTAAATCACTTTTAGATATTAAATCACAGAGAAACAGACAGGCTACCGGCTGCAGGGTGTTTACTATCAAACACTAGAGACTATAGACTCATGCCAGAAGCAGAGACACTGAGACCAAGGACACTGCTATAGAGAAATACTGCTGATGTGTCCCTGAACCACACACACACACACACACACACACACACACACACACACACACACATACACACACACATACACACACACAGACACACACACACACACACACACACACACACACACACACACACACACACACACACACACACACACACACACACAGACACACACACACACACACACACACACACACACACACACACACACACAGACACACACACCATCCCACTTGTGGCCACAGGACAGGAGGAGAGAGCCTTATTGACCCACAGTGTGAGAACATAATTAAACAGGGGAGACAGAGCAGGTAATGAGTCATGAACATAGTGGTAAACACCATGATTCACCCAGGACTCACCCTGCTACTCCATGTGTGTGTGTGTGTGTGTGTGTGTGTACAGTATATTGGTTTGTGTGTGTTTGTGTGTGTGTGTGTGTGTGTGCGCGTGTGTGTGTGTAGTGTATCGGTGTGTGTGTTTCCGTGTTCCATCTCCATTGTCAGTGTAAAGTTGTTGTTTTTTTCTCTGTGGAGTCTCTCACCTATGCCCTCTCCTCTCCTCCCCTCTCCTCCTCTGTTCTCCTCTCCTCCTCTCCCCCTCTCTTCCCCTCCCCTCTCCTCTCATCCCCTCTCATCTATTCTCTTCCCCTTTCCTCTCCTCCCCGCTCTTCTCTTATCTCCTCTCCTCCCCTCCCCTCTCATCTCTTTCCTCTTCCCCTCTCCTCTCCTCTCCTCCCCTGTCATCTCTTTTCTCTTCCCCTCTCCTCTCCTCTCCTTCCCTCTCTTCTCTTATCTCCTCTTCTCTCTTCTCTTCTCCTCTCATCTCCTCTCCTCCCCACCCCCTCTCCTCTCTTCCCCTCTCCTCTTCTCTCCTCCCCTCTCTTCTCTCCTCTCCTCCCCTCTTCTTCTCTTCTCCTCGTCCTCTCCTCCCCATCCCCTCCCTCTCCTCTCTCCTCTCCTCCCCTCTCCTCTTGTCTCCTCTCCTCTGCTGTGTGGCACCAGCACTCTGAAGCTCTCAGCATGCTGTATCACATCTGCCTTCGTGTGTGTGTGTGTGTGTGTGTGTGTGTGTGTGTGTGTGTGTGTGTGTGTGTGTGTGTGTGTGTGTGTGTGTGTGTGTGTGTGTGTGTGTGTGTGTGTGTGTGTGTGTGTGTGTGTGTGTGTGTGTGTGTGTGTGTGTGTGTGTGTGTGTGTGTGTGTGTGTGTGTGTGTGTGTGTGTGTGTGTGTGTGTGTGTGTGTAGGTGTGTGTGTGTGTGTGTGTGTGTGTCAGGTTCATCATCCATGTGTGTGTGTAACTTTGGTTGCCATTGTCAATTTGGGCACGAATGTATCAGAATAACCCACAATGTACAAGTGCACTGATAATATTTGTGTCCTTTAAACATTGTCTTTATGTGGACATAAATAAAGATTCTAAATGTGAGTGTGTGTGAGTGTGTGTGTGTCACTCCCAGCCACAGTGACAGGCAACAGGGTCTAGTGACAGACAGACTATGCTCAGTGTGTCTCTGGAAGGCAGAAAGCTCCATGCCACAGCGCCCTCTATTTATATTACAACACAATGTCTTGTGGTATTAATGTAACATATGTATTCCCTGCGCCAGGGGCCTTCAAGAGTGAACGGTTATGCTGTCTTAGTATTGTACCCTATAATCCATTAGAGCCTCTACAGTCTACACTACGCAGGTCCATCAATATAACCACAATGTGTGTTCTATATACTGTACATACTGCATTACAAATTATGATGATTCATATGTGTGTGTGTGTGTGTGTGTGTGTGTGTGTGTGTGTGTGTGTGTGTGTGTGTGTGTGTGTGTGTGTGTGTGTGTGTGTGTGTGTGTGTGTGTGTGTGTGCGTGCGTGTGTTCTCTCCACGTTTCAGGGACTTTGCCTACGTGGCGAGAGACAAAAACACGCGGGTCCTGAAGTGCCATGTGTTTCGATGTGACAGCCCTGCTGAAGCCATAGCCACCAGTCTCCACCAGATCTGCTCCAAGGTGAGTTACATCCTCTGAACAGCTCCTCTGAACAGCTCCTCTGAACAGCTCCTCTGAACCGCTCCTCTGAACAGCTCCTCTGAACCGCTCCTCTGAACAGCTCCTCTGAACAGCTCCTCTGAACCGCTCCTCTGAACCGCTCCTCTGAACAGCTCCTCTGAACCGCTCCTCTGAACAGCTCCTCTGAACCGCTCCTCTGAATAAGAGTTTTCTTTTGTCAGATTTTAGTTTCATTGATTTCATTCAGTCAATTACTCACTGACTAAAGTGTCATATTGTTTTA
>NC_140180.1:85141792-85174292 GCF_963971535.1 Notolepis coatsorum | reverse complement strand
TAAAGCTGCTCAGTACATATAAAGGTCCTGATCGCTGCCTAGAGACTAAAGCTGCTCAGTACAAAGGTCCTGATCGCTGCCTAATCGCTGCCTAGAGACTAAAGCTGCTCAGTACATATAAAGGTCCTGATCGCTGCCTAGAGACTAAAGCTGCTCAGTACATATAAAGGTCCTGATCGCTGCCTAGAGACTAAAGCTGCTCAGTACATATAAAGGTCCTGATCGCTGCCTAGAGACTAAAGCTGCTCAGTACATATAAAGGTCCTGATCGCTGCCTAGAGACTAAAGCTGCTCCGTACATATAAAGGTTCTGATCGCTGCCTAGAGACTAAAGCTGCTCCGTACATATAAAGGTCCTGATCGCTGCCTAGAGACTAAAGCTGCTCAGTACATATAAAGGTCCTGATCGCTGCCTAGAAACTAAAGCTGCTCAGTACATAATATGAGACTAGAGACCTAGAGACTAAAGCTGTTGTCAGCTCTGAAACGGTACCATATCTTCAGCATATTCTCCTGGGTGTCCTTAACATCTCTCTTCCTTTAATCTTTGTGCCGTGGGTCTGGTATTAGACCATAATAATCACATGTACGTATGAATAATTCACCTGTGTGTAGTTCCGCTTTAACATAGATCTGCTCCCACTGCAGAGAACTTAGTGCCCTCAGTGCCACCAGCTGCGCAGTGCACCATGTGTGTGTGTGTGTGTGTGTGTGTGTGTGTGTGTGTGTGTGTGTGTGTGTGTGTGTGTGTGTGTGTGTGTGTGTGTGTGTGTGTGTGTGTGTGTGTGTGTGTGTGTGTGTGTGTGTGTGTGTTGGTCCACATGTTCCTCTGTGAGTTGCAGACTCACCACAAGACTTTGATTAATGACACCTACAATTAATCAACTATCTATAGCAGGAAGTAGAAGCAGCACCACAGTGCAGGGGCCACGCTGAACTACCACCAGTATAGACACACTGCAGTGAGGGAGAGAGAGAGAGAGAGAGAGAGAGAGAGAGAGAGAGAGAGAGAGGGAGAGAGAGAGAGAGAGGAAGGGGAGAGGAGAGGAGAGGAGAGGAGAGGAGAGGAGAGGAGAGGAGAGGAGAGGAGAGGAGAGGAGAGGAGAGGAGAGAGAGAGAGAGAGAGAGAGAGAGAGAGTAAGATAGATGAGGAAGAGAGAGAGAGTAAGATAGATAGAGAAAGAGAGAGAGAGAATAGGAGAGAGAGAGTTGCGCCAGAAACAGACCAGGGCCGAAGTGCCGCAAAATTCTGGTGTGAGCAGCAGCCTGAAGAAGAGCCAGAAGAGCAGGAGTCTGGCTGTTCACACCATGAAGAAGAGCAGGAGCCTGGCTGTTCACACCAGAAGAACAGGAGCCTGGCTGTTCACACCATGAAGTGCAGGAGCCTGGCTGTTCACACCATGAAGAGCAGGAGCCTGGCTGTTCACACCATGAAGAGCAGGAGCCTGGCTGTTCACACCATGAAGAACAGGAGCCTGGCTGTTCACACCATGAAGTGCAGGAGCCTGGCTGTTCACACCATGAAGTGCAGGAGCCTGGCTGTTCACACCATGAAGAGCAGGAGCCTGGCTGTTCACACCATGAAGAACAGGAGCCTGGCTGTTCACACCATGAAGTGCAGGAGCCTGGCTGTTCACACCATGAAGAGCAGGAGCCTGGCTGTTCACACCATGAAGTGCAGGAGCCTGGCTGTTCACACCATGAAGAGCAGGAGCCCGGCTGTTCACACCATGAAGTGCAGGAGCCTGGCTGTTCACACCATGTAGAGCAGGAGCCTGGCTGTTCACACCATGAAGAGCAGGAGCCTGGCTGTTCACACCATGAAGAGCAGGAGCCTGGCTGTTCACACCATGAAGAGCAGGAGCCTGGCTGTTCACACCATGAAGAACAGGAGCCTGGCTGTTCACACCATGAAGAGCAGGAGCCTGGCTGTTCACACCATGAAGAACAGGAGCCTGGCTGTTCACACCAGAAGAGCAGGAGCCTGGCTGTTCACACCATGAAGAACAGGAGCCTGGCTGTTCACACCATGAAGAGCAGGAGCCTGGCTGTTCACACCATGTAGAGCAGGAGCCTGGCTGTTCACACCAGAAGAGCAGGCTGTTCACACCAGAAGAGCAGGAGCCTGGCTGTTCACACCATGAAGAACAGGAGCCTGGCTGTTCACACCATGAAGAGCAGGAGCCTGGCTGTTCACACCATGAAGAGCAGGAGCCTGGCTGTTCACACCATGAAGAGCAGGAGCCTGGCTGTTCACACCATGAAGAGCAGGAGCCTGGCTGTTCACACCAGAAGAAGAGCAGGAGCCTGGCTGTTCACACCAGAAGAAGAGCAGGAGCCTGGCTGTTCACACCAGAAGAAGAGCAGGAGCCTGGCTGTTCACACCAGAAGAAGAGCAGGGGCCTGGCTGTTCACACCAGAAGAAGAGCAGGAGCCTGGCTGTTCACACCAGAAGAAGAGCAGGGGCCTGGCTGTTCACACCAGAAGAAGAGCAGGAGCCTGGCTGTTCACACCAGAAGAACAGGAGCCTGGCTGTTCACACCAGAAGAGCAGGAGCCTGGCTGTTCACACCAGAAGAGCAGGAGCCTGGCTGTTCACAGCAGAAGAGCAGGAGCCTGGCTGTTCACACCAGAAGAGCAGGAGCCTGGCTGTTCACAGCAGAAGAGCAGGAGCCTGGCTGTTCACACCAGAAGCCATTTCTCCTTGCTGGTCAACAAGAGATTCTGCTCCTCTGCTCCAATCACACGTAGAGCAGGAAGTGACCGCGAGGCGGCCGTGGAGCTCCGCACCGCAGCACGGCTGCTCTTCACGGCACGTCGGGTGCCTCAGCGTCCGGTGTGTCTCTGGTGTAAGACAGAGACATGCCAATGAGAAGAGAGAGAGAGAGAGAGTAAGATAGGCAGAAAGATAGAGAGAAAGAGAGACAGAAAGAGAGAGAGAAAGATAGACAGAAATAGAGAGAACTAGACAGAGAGAGGAATGCAGTCATTGTACATCATTTGAATATTGACAGATTGGAGGACAGCTGTTGGCTTGTAGCCATGTCCTTGTAACTAACAGCTAAGCTCTGCAGCCATTAGCCTGTAAAAACACGCTTTAATAACAAGCAGGCAGAAAAGTGGCAATTCTTTTACTTGAACTTGAGGACTGCATACTTTTTTTGCAAACCAAAACAACATACTTTATACTTATAGCACACGCATGAGCCTGGTCTCTTTTGAAAGATGACATTCTGAAGTCTCTGATTCACTTTTAGTGCTAACGTAATAGAGTTACATAGGTCTGAACTTGAGTTGTAAAAAAAACTTGTTACTCAAGTTTTTCTGTAGTAGTTAGTAGTCCAGAGTATTTCCCCAGAAGGTGGTATGGCTTACAAATCCAGACGGAGCCATAGCCTGAAGCCTTATGTAGTACATATAGATCTATTCAGAAATGAGTGATTAGGAGTGCTTTTGGTAAACTGTACAAAGAAAAACTCAGTTTTCTCATAGACTTCAATTCATTTGGCTTCCTGTTAAAGAATTTAGTTGTTCACCTAGATCCCTGATTCACACATCCCCACATGGGGTATCATTGGAAGCCACACTCATTGGCTACAACGATCACAATAATTTTCGAGATCGGATCTAGATTGACGGAACTACTGCAGCCTGAGTCTGGAGTGGTATTTTGCACAATACTGTGTACTTTTCACAAGCCTCAAATACCGGCATGTAACTCGAGAACCGCTGAACGGATTTTGTCGGATTTTCGACAGGGAACAAATAAGCCTTCAATTCGATATATATATTGTATTACAAAATATGCACACCCGAGCCACTAGGGGTCGCCAAAGTGCCGGTTGCAAAAAGTCCGAAAATCTGCCCTGATATGGGCTGTCGCAGTTTAAGAGGCTAATTAGTTCCTTTGTTGGGTGTTAGCTCTGAGTCTGCTAAGCTACCAGGTTAACCTGCTAGATGGCGCCTTGTTGCATTAATCCACCCGCCTTTATACATCTCTAATGTGTCTCTCTCTCTCTCTCTCTCTCTCTCTCTCTCTCTCTCTCTCTCTCTCTCTCTCTCTCTCTCTCTCTCTCTCTCTCTCTCTCTCTCTCTCTCTCTCTCTCTCTCTCTCTCTCTCTCTCTCTCTCTCTCTCTCTCTCTCTCTCTCTCTCTCTCTCTCTCTCTCTCTATATATATATATATATATATATATATCTTCTCCTCTAGATTATGGCTGAAAGGAAGAGTGCCAAGGCTGCTGCTAGCAGCTCATCCCAGACGGGCTCCGATGTACCCTTACAAGGTACACACACACACACACACACACACACACACACACACACACACACACACACACACACACACACACACACACACACACACACACACACACACACACACACACACACACACACACACACACACACACACACATGCACATGTCACACAGAGTCATCTTTTACTTCAGTGTGATTCTTCATAGTTGTCAATTAAGGGACTTGGCTCTACATGATCTAGTCCTCTTTGGATTCTCCTCTCCTCTCCTCTCCTCTCCTCTCCTCTCCTCTCCTCTCCTCTCCTCTCCTCTCCTCTCCTCTCCTCTCCCCTTCCTCTTCCTCTTCTCTTCCTCTCCTCTCATCTTCCTTTTAATCTCCTCTTCCTCTCCTATCCTCTCTTCTCCTCTCCTCTTCCTCTCCTCTTCCTCTCCTATTCCTCTTCTCTTTCTCTCTATACATCACTCTATATATTCATCCAAGTATCAAACACGGCACATGAAAAAAGCACCTTTTCACAAACACAGGAGTGACACCTGTGAAAACACTCATTAATGAAAAAGATACACACACCCCCCATTCCATTTCACCTCCCCCTCCCCCTTTTCTCTCCTAATAATTATATCCAGAAAGATAGAGTGGGAGAGCAGAGTAACAGTACCTGTGGTGTAGCTGTGTTTATATGCTGACTGTGGGAGAAAAAGCGCTGGTGGTTGGAATAGAAAAGCGTATAGCGCATCGTCTCTCCTCGGCCAACCTCATTAAAACACAATTAGTGTTTCTTTTGAGGCGAGGAGGGCTCCTGTGCTCCGCAAATCCCTCCGACCCCACCCCACTACCAGGATCAAAGAGCTCAATGGGGGGGACATCACTCCTGTTGCTACGACGATCACCCAGTTGAACCCTGATACAGTTATTTTGTGTTATAGCATCTAGTATAGCAGTATTATAGAACAGTTTACATTACAGATGGTATAGCGGTATTATAGAACAGTGGCATTGTCTCAGGCTGGAAATTGGCTCGCGTTTTTTGCTTCATCGATTCATATAGAGCATTTCAGAATTCCTCCATCTCAGATTTATATATTATATTATATTGGCAGATAGCAATCGGCGGCCTAGTGATACAGTCTTAGATGCATGCAAAGGTATGCATTTTTATAATACCATCATCAATAATATACATATATTTATTTTTGAAATGTTATCCAGTATGCAGAAAAATTGCACATTTCAGAAGTTTTATTATTACGGATTAGTGATGGAAATATGATGACTTTTCACCAGATTTCACCAGTCTTTTGTGATAATATTTGCCTTGGGTGGGTGTGTGTGTGTGTGTGTGTGTGTGTGTGTGTGTGTGTGTGTGTGTGTGTGTGTGTGTGTGTGTGTGTGTGCTGTGTGTGTGTGTGTGTGTGTGTGTGTGTGTGTGTGTGTGTGTGTGTGTGTGTGTGTGTGTGTGTGTGTGTGTGTGTGTGTGTGTGTGTGTGTGTGTGTGTGTGTGTGTGTGTGTGTGTGTGTGTGTGTGTGTGTGTGTGTGTCTGTGCGTGCGTGCGTGCGTGCGTGCGTGCGTATGTGTGCCTTCCCTCTGCAGAGTTCCCCATGCCAAAGATTGAACTGGTGCAGAAGTTCCACGTGTTGTACCTCGGCATGACATCCGTGTCTCGCCCAATAGGTAAACAGCAACCCCAGCTCAACCCAACCTACAAACCTGTACTCACTCCGTAGACAGTCCACTGCCTGTGTTCATCTTCCTTTGCTATTGACTGATAGAACAGACACCTCCCACTCCCCAGAGAGGAAACACATGCCACAAGCATCTCAAGCACCGTGCCTAGGTCACCCCACCTCCCTCTAGGGCCCCCCACCAATGGGAAAATATCTAAGAAAAAGGAAAAATGGATGATCAATAATTCTTTAATTGCCTGTATTTGTTGATACTTATTAATTAAAGGCAGTGACGAGGCGGGAAGAAAAATAAATGGTCAGTCAAGGTCTCTGTTTTCATCATGTCATGACTCCCATAGTTAACTGCAGTGTGACCTACTTATAATGTATGTTATCACCTGACTGTGACCTACAGCATGTTATTATACCACCTGACTGTGACCTACAGCATGTTATTACACCACCTGACTGTGACCTACAACATGTTATTACACCACCTGACTGTGACCTACAACATGTTATTACACCACCTGACTGTGACCTACAACATGTTGTTACACCACCTGACTGTGACCTACAACATGTTATTACACCACCTGACTGTGACCTACAACATGTTATTACACCACCTGACTGTGACCTACAACATGTTATTATACCACCTGACTGTGATCTACAGCATGTTATTACACCACCTGACTGTGACCTACAGCATGTTATTATACCACCTGACTGTGATCTACAGCATGTTATTATACCACCTGACTGTGATCTACAGCATGTTATTATACCACCTGACTGTGACCTACAGCATGTTATTACACCACCTGACTGTGACCTACAGCATGTTATTACACCACCTGACTGTGACCTACAGCATGTTATTATACCACCTGACTGTGATCTACAGCATGTTATTATACCACCTGACTGTGACCTACAGCATGTTATTACACCACCTGACTGTGACCTACAACATGTTATTACACCACCTGACTGTGACCTACAGCATGTTATTATACCACCTGACTGTGACAACATGTTATTACACCACCTGACTGTGACCTACAACATGTTATTACACCACCTGACTGTGACCTACAACATGTTATTACACCACCTGACTGTGACCTACAACATGTTGTTACACCACCTGACTGTGACCTACAGCATGTTATTACACCACCTGACTGTGACCTACAGCATGTTATTATACCACCTGACTGTGACCTACAACATGTTATTACACCACCTGACTGTGACCTACAGCATGTTATTATACCACCTGACTGTGACAACATGTTATTACACCACCTGACTGTGACCTACAACATGTTATTACACCACCTGACTGTGACCTACAACATGTTATTACACCACCTGACTGTGACCTACAACATGTTATTATACCACCTGACTGTGACCTACAACATGTTATTATACCACCTGACTGTGACCTACAACATGTTATTACACCACCTGACTGTGACCTACAACATGTTATTACACCACCTGACTGTGACCTACAACATGTTATTATACCACCTGACTGTGACCTACAACATGTTATTACACCACCTGACTGTGACCTACAGCATGTTATTACACCTGACTGTGACCTACAGCATGTTATTACACCACCTGACTGTGACCTACAACATGTTGTTACACCACCTGACTGTGACCTACAGCATGTTATTACACCACCTGACTGTGACCTACAGCATGTTATACCACCTGACTGTGACCTACAACATGTTATTACACCACCTGACTGTGACCTACAGCATGTTATTACACCTGACTGTGACCTACAGCATGTTATTACACCACCTGACTGTGACCTACAACATGTTGTTACACCACCTGACTGTGACCTACAGCATGTTATTACACCACCTGACTGTGACCTACAACATGTTATTACACCACCTGACTGTGACCTACAGCATGTTATTACACCACCTGACTGTGACCTACAACATGTTATTACACCACCTGACTGTGACCTACAACATGTTATTATACCACCTGACTGTGACCTACAACATGTTATTACACCACCTGACTGTGACCTACAACATGTTATTACACCACCTGACTGTGACCTACAGCATGTTATTATACCACCTGACTGTGACCTACAACATGTTATTACACCACCTGACTGTGACCTACAACATGTTATTATACCACCTGACTGTGACCTACAGCATGTTATTACACCACCTGACTGTGACCTACAACATGTTATTACACCACCTGACTGTGACCTACAGCATGTTATTACACCACCTGACTGTGACCTACACCATGTTATTACACCACCTGACTGTGACCTACAACATGTTATTACACCACCTGACTGTGACCTACAACATGTTATTACACCACCTGACTGTGATCTACAGCATGTTATTACACCACCTGACTGTGACCTACAACATGTTATTACACCACCTGACTGTGACCTACAACATGTTATTACACCACCTGACTGTGACCTACAACATGTTATTATACCACCTGACTGTGACCTACAGCATGTTATTACACCACCTGACTGTGACCTACAACATGTTATTACACCACCTGACTGTGACCTACAGCATGTTATTATACCACCTGACTGTGACCTACAACATGTTATTACACCACCTGACTGTGACCTACACCATGTTATTACACCACCTGACTGTGACCTACAACATGTTATTACACCACCTGACTGTGACCTACAACATGTTATTACACCACCTGACTGTGATCTACAGCATGTTATTACACCACCTGACTGTGACCTACAACATGTTATTACACCACCTGACTGTGACCTACAACATGTTATTACACCACCTGACTGTGACCTACAACATGTTATTACACCTGACTGTGACCTACAACATGTTATTACACCACCTGACTGTGACCTACAGCATGTTATTACACCACCTGACTGTGACCTACAGCATGTTATTATACCACCTGACTGTGATCTACAGCATGTTATTACACCACCTGACTGTGACCTACAGCATGTTATTACACCTGACTGTGACCTACAACATGTTATTATACCACCTGACTGTGACCTACAACATGTTGTTACACCACCTGACTGTGACCTACAACATGTTATTACACCACCTGACTGTGACCTACAGCATGTTATTATACCACCTGACTGTGACCTACAACATGTTATTATACCACCTGACTGTGACCTACAACATGTTATTACACCTGACTGTGACCTACAGCATGTTATTACACCACCTGACTGTGACCTACAACATGTTATTATACCTGACTGTGACCTACAGCATGTTATTACACCACCTGACTGTGACCTACAACATGTTATTACACCACCTGACTGTGACCTACAACATGTTATTACACCACCTGACTGTGACCTACAACATGTTATTACACCTGACTGTGACCTACAGCATGTTATTATATCACCTGACTGTGACCTACAGCATGTTATTACACCACCTGACTGTGACCTACAACATGTTATTACACCTGACTGTGACCTACAGCATGTTATTACACCACCTGACTGTGACCTACAACATGTTATTACACCACCTGACTGTGACCTACAACATGTTATTACACCACCTGACTGTGACCTACAACATGTTATTACACCACCTGACTGTGACCTACAGCATGTTATTACACCACCTGACTGTGACCTACAACATGTTATTATACCCTGCATGTTATTACACCACCTGACTGTGACCTACAACATGTTATTATACCCTGCATGTTATTACACCACCTGACTGTGACCTTCTATCGCCCACATGTTACGTGTTAAGACATCGTGTCGTCTCCTCTCCAGGTATGGACATCATCAACGGGGCCATAGAAAACCTTGTGTCCTCCACGGGCAAAGAGGACTGGACGCCTGTCATCCTGAGTGTCGCCGACGCCACCGTGGCCGTCATCAAGGAGAAGGTAAAGCGGCCATCTTTTATTAATCCCGAGAGATAATAGGGAGGTGTAGTGGTGACGGCATTGTTGTTTCCGGCCGGTCCACCTCGCTTGTAATTGCAATGTATTTCCAATCGACACATTTCTAAATCGTCTCGTTTTAAAACAAATAAAGCATGAACATTGGCATGGTGTACCTTTCTGTGTGTATTCATCCACAATCTATAGCTCAACATGAAACAATTCGCAATTAATCATCTGCGAACTCCTTGAATGAAGTATGTCACTCATTCTTAAACTGGATACGCGTTCTCGTACACCTGAATTTACATATTTGTTACTGACATATTGTTACAGAATGTTATTTTGAAGTGGTTGCACAATTTGAAAGCATATGATATTGATGTTATTTAAATACTGTACATTTAAACTTGGCCCATTTCATGGCTATAGTGTTGGGGCGAGGGGAGGCCCAAAGGGGGGCCTAACATAAAAGGTTTGAGAACCACTGGTCTACTGTAGGCCTATCTTACCTACCATATCTTAGTCTACCATATCTTACCTACTGTATCTTAGCTTACCGTATCTTAGCCTACCATATCTTAGTCTACCGTATCTTACCTACCGTATCTGTAACTGAGGGGTACAATTCCCTGACTGTATTACTAGATATGATACTTACTACCACTACCTTTGTACTTAATATTCGGCCACCCAGTACACGGCATAAATATATTATCATAAACACTCTCACGTAGATGAAACGGATCCAACACAAATGTACGAAGTCGAAACAGGTCTTTATTTCTACACAGCGATGGTGTGTAGAACAAGCACTTAATCACTTAATTACATTTATGAATTGAAATAGTATGCACTTTTATGGCAAAGAGTATTCGTCGGTATATCAATAGAGAATGTCCAATCTCTGAAGGCGCAGGTGGTAAATATACGACCTGGAATAGTTAAGGAATAACAGCAATGATACTTTAATGATTATATACTAGATACACTAGAGGGGGTTAATCCGGTCGCTTGTAAGCCGACAGGAGTAGGAGGGGGGGGGGGGTAGAATCCGGCTGCCTCGTCCGGCCAAGGGTATCCCAGGTGAACCCACTGTAGTGCCGTTCAATGCGCCGGCGATCCTTGGACCACAGATGAAAGCAGGTGGACTCTTTGTGGGCCGGCGTCATCCGGTCCACGGAGGAGAGACGTGAAGCGACCTCGTCTTGCAGAGCGTCTCCTCACCTTGCGTCCTCTCCAGGGGGGGGGTTCCAACACACGGCAGTGTCGGGGGTCTTTATCCATGGAATAATCAAAGTATACAAAGCATAATCCGTGCCTGGGAAGGCGGGCTGTCGTCGGTAGAATAATCCGGTATACAGGTCCACTCGCTCGTCGGCTCTGGGGCTCCTCGGGTGCAGCTTCACATGGGGTCAACCACCCTGGGTAAGCAGCCAGTTCTCTGCCCGAAACGATGGGGTACTGACTACGGTAGTATTCTCACCGCACGAAGCACTATATATTAACAGACTATTATTAGCTTAATAGACTACGTCCAACTCGACGATATAGTGCCAAATATGACTATTCAAATATTAATATACACAATGTCTCAATACCGATGGTAGGCGAACTTGGCCTTACTCCCACACGTGGCGTCGCGGGGAGGCTTTACGTCTGTGACTCTATTGGAGGGTAAGAAACTGGACTGAAAAGAAAGTCCTACTTTAGTAGCGCAGTATATATACGCACTATGAACAAATAGTCCCATTAGTGGTGCGGTAGCCAGATTCCTACGCGGAACTAGGACTTGTTCGTACATGTGGAGCGGTACGTTTGAACTGGGTCTGAGGGGTATGGCAGCCTGGCACCAAGGTCTCGACCAATAGTAGAATGGAGACTATTATGGGATGTTCAGTAGGCTAGAATGGATATTCAATGCATATTGTACAAGGAATATACAAGGGATATCAGGGAATATTAGAGAATATACAAATACAATTAAATATATATATATAAATAAATATATATATTCGGTTTAATCTGGCCCTTCACAACAGCCACCCCCTGAATAGGTCCCAGACCTAATCAGTTAAACAGAGACAGATTAATCGCGTTGTCTATTTACACATAAGGGTTTGCTGTAGGGGTCAGTCAACTTCACAAAGTCATAGGGTTGTAGGGTCATGGTCATCATCGATTGTGTCTGGGAGTCGAGGCAGTTCTATGAGCCTCGCCACGGGACGGGTGTAAGTGCGACCCTGGACGAGCACTTCAGCTGCTCGGACCTTGCCGTCGGCACCGGTGATCACTTTGCTTACGCGGCCGGCCGGCCACATAGCTCTGGGCAGTGATTGATCAATAATCATGACGACTGTTCCTTCTGTCAAATTGTCTCTCTCCTTTACCCACTTCTGGCGGGTCTGTAGAGACGGTAGGTAGTGCAGTAGGAAACTGTTCCAAAACTTGTCGGCTAATACTTGGCTGTACCTCCACATTCGTCGGCCTTCGTTCGCTTCTTCAGGCCGGTACATTGTCTGTGGTAATGCAAGATCTAGCCGCCCCATCAGGAGTGTGTTGGGGGTAACTGGGTCGATATCCGCCACATCACTGGAGACATATCCGAGGGGCTTCGAGTTAAGTACTCCCTCAATCTCCGTGAGGACTGTCATTAGGACTTCTTCCGCCACAGTCTGGGCCCCAAGTACTGCGTACAGGGCTGTCTTTATGGAGCGCACTTCTCGTTCCCAAGTGCCACCGAAGTGGGGTGCGTTTGGGGGGTTGAATTGGAAATCAACCTGTGCTGGAGCGAGGTGGGTCTTAAGTTCTGGGCCCATAGCTTGGAAGCTCTCTCTCAGCTCTCTTTCGCCGCCTTTGAAGTTTGTCCCATGATCGGACAATAGGGTAGACGGTCTTCCTTTCCGGGATGTGAATCTTCGGAAGGCCATAAGGAATGAGTCTGTGCTCATGGTCGGGAGAAGCTCGATGTGTATCGCTCTGGTGGTCATGCATTTGAATACAATACCCCACCGCTTCTCGGTTCCTCTTCCTTTCTTTATGTGCAGCGGGCCAAAGCAGTCCATACCCGTTGAGTGGAATGGCTTGTCACCGATTCGGAGGCGACATGGAGGAAGGTCAGCCATCCTTGGTATGCTGGGCTGCGCGCGTGTAGCTTTATGCCAAGCAAGCAGTGCAAAAATTTACCGTAGTGGCATGCAGTAATGCGCCTTTCATTTTCGCGGAAATAGGCTGTCTATTGCCATTCTCTTTGACAAACTCTAACCTTAACCAGCTCCTTAACAACGCCTAAACTTAACCGTTCTAACCTTAACCAACTCCGAAACAATGCCTAACCTTAACCTTAACCTTAACCATGCCTAACCTTAACCATAGAAATTATATTGCCATTCTCTTTGACAAACTCTAACCTTAACCAGCTCCTTAACAGCGCCTAAACTTAACCGTTCTAACCTTAACCAACTCCGAAACAATGCCTAACCTTAATCGGCGAAAGAATACACGTTAAAAAAAAATCACGTTAAAAAATATTTTCGATGGGATTCGAACTCGCCAGCAAACAAGCCATAGGATCCACAGCCATGTGTCCTTGCCAATTGAGCTATTTGTTGGATACTGAATAAGGGGCGGTGACTTATATATATTGAGCTCCGCTCGTGTCGCATGCGCGGGCACCTCGCGCGAGCACGCCGGCGCACGCACGCACCTGAGCGAGCACGCCGCCGCCGGTGCACGCACGGTAGCATTTGTCTGAAAAGAAGGGCGCTTTACCGCACTAGCGTGCGGTGACGAATGCGGAAGCATTTTTGCACTGCTTGCTTGGCATTAACGTACAGGCGGGCTGCGCGCGCCACTTGCGGCAGTCTAGACATGTTCGCTGGAAGCGTCGTACCGCCTCTCTTCCTTGTAGGATCCAGTAACGACGTCTGATTTCCGCGAAGACTCTTTCTGCTCCTGCGTGATGTACATCCTCATCGTATTTCTTTATAATCAGCTCTGTGACCTTGTGTCGGCTGTTCAATACGATCGGGTATTTAATGTCATCCGGTAGATTGGGGGCTCTGCGTAGGCGACCACCCACTCTGATGAGGGTATGAGCGTCGCTCTCGGGGGCCAGGTGAATTAATCTGCTGTCGGATGGGACGGGCTTTCCTCCCTGTAGACAGGCCAATTCATCGGGGAACGAGTCTCTCTGGGCTCGCTGCAGTAGAAGCAATTCTGCTTCCTCGTAGTTAGCTGCTGACATATCAGCGGGGGACTTGCACTCCGGGTGGTACCGCAGGAATGTTCTTTGTTGTGCACTCTCTATGGACGTGCAATCGTCTATGTTAGGGTCGGTGGAGGCTACGGTGCTCAATCCACAGAACACAGACTTCTTATTTTCCACCTCCTCTGGACTTGCTTCCCTCGGGATAGGCATGGGCCACTGTCCTTCCGGGAGTCTTAGGAATGCGGGGCCATCACTGTAGACATTGCGACGGGTGAGGTCATCCAGGGGCATCCCCCGGGTGATGACGTCAGCTGGGTTCTGTTTTGTATCAACGTAGCGCCACTCTGTTTCTCCGGTTAACTCTTCGGTTAAGTCTTGAATCTCGGTGACTCTGACTCCCACGAAGACTTTGTACTTGCATGAGTCCGATTTGATCCAGGCGAGTACCGTCGTGGAATCTGACCACAGGATTGTTCTAGACACCGGTATGGTGAGCTCACGTTGGATGAGCGTGGCTAGGTGCGCTCCGGCTAGGGCTGCGCAGAGCTCTAGACGTGGGATAGATTGTTGCTTGCGTGGGGCTATTCTCGAGCGGGCGAGGACAAATGCTGTGTAGATCTCTCCCCCCTGGTCTTGGGCCCGTAAGTAGGCTACTGATCCGTATGCGACCTCTGAGGCGTCACTGAAGACGTGTAAGTCCATTTTACATGTCTCTGGCCTCACCGTGGGTGGGAAGTAGCTTCGGCGCATATTAACGCCTGGGAGTGAGTGGAGCTCCATCTCCCACTCTCTCCAGGTGGATGCAAGGTGTGCGGGAATGGGGTCGTCCCAGCCCTGGTCCTTGTCCCACAATGCTCGTACAATCATTTTTGCCCTGGTGGTGTACGGTAGAATACATCCTAGCGGGTCATATTGTCGGGCGAGTGTTGTGTACACACTCCGTCTGGTGGTCGGCGCCGCCGCCGGCCTTCCCTGGTCCGTAGTCAGGGGCTTGTGTCTGTAGTGAAGCGAATCTGTTTTGAATCGCCACACCAATCCCAGGGTCATCTCCTGGGCTTCTCCCGGGATTGTAGCCATCCAGGTCTCGCTGCTGGCTGCCTTGTCCTCGGAGGAGAGGCTGCGCAGTACTTGCGGATCGCTGCTGGCCCACTGCCTGAGATCAAAGCCGCCTTTGATCAATGAGGCGCGGAGTTTAATCAGGAGAGCCTCGGCTTCTTCCTGGGTTGAAAGGCTTTGTAGACAGTTGTCTACGTAGAAGCTGTTCTTTACGCTGTGTCGGACCTCTTCGTCCGCTGCTGGGTCCTCTGCTACATGTTTCTGTAGTGCAAATGTCGCACAGCAGGGGGTGCACGTCGTTCCGAAGGGGAGGACTTCCCATTGGTAGATGGCTGGGTGCTCATCTCCTGGCTTCTCTCTCCATAGGAACCGTAACAGGGGCTTGTCCGCCTCTACTAATCTCACCTGCAGGAACATTCCTTTAATGTCCCCGCTGATGGCCACCTTTTCCTGGCGGAAGCGGAGTAGAACGCCGAGTAGGGAGGGGCCGAGTGTGGGACCGGGCAGTAACTCTTTATTCAGATTTTGGGATCCGATCTGGTAGCTGCAGTTAAATACTATGCGGTCTTTACCGTTGTGATGGACCTTGTGGTGGGGCACGTACCACGATTCAGTGGTCTGGTCAGCCTCTTTAATGTCCATCTTTGTGACGTGTCCCGCTGTGATGAGCTTCTCAATCTCAGCGCGGTATACACTCTCTTGGGCGGGGTTCTTGGCTAAGCGCCGCTCCGTGTTCAGCAGGTACCGTTCTGTGGCGTCTGTCTTGGCGTGGAAAGTAGGCATTCCTTCTCGCCGCAGGAGTGGCGTGGCGTATCTCAACACGCCGTTGACCGAGACTCTCTTGGTCCCTGTCTCGAGGAGGTGAATGGCGTAAATGTCATCTTTAGAGCGAATGTCTTTCTTTCCGTTCTTAAAGGGCATTTGTTCCAAGGTCCATAGCCGCTCTACGTGTTGCAGGAGTGCGGTTTCTCCCTCTGTGACTCGGGAGTGGAGACATCTAGTGGCTGTACTTCGGTTGAGAGATTTGGCGAGCGGGCCTTGGAGAGTCCATCCCAAACGGGTCTCGACTGCTGCAGGACAGCCTCGGGGTCCGGTATGAACCCGGTCTATCGGGACAATGAGGTCTGCATGGTCGGAGCCTATCAACAGGGTCGGCATAGCATTGTCTATGAGCGGGATCGGTAACTTGCGCAGATGTGCATATTTCTCCATCAGCTTGGCGACGGGGTATGTGTACCGCGACAGTCCTATTTCTTGGCTGGTGAAAACGTCTGCAATCTGGTACCGTCGCTCAGGCTGGCCGCTTGCTGCGATAGAGAATGAGACGTCTTCAAATCTCGTCTTATTGTCCGAATTGTCATTTGGGTTTCGCTTCCCCGCAGCCCTAGCTGGGCCGCAGCGGAGGCGAGCAGCAGGGTCTTCTCTGACCCGTCATCGAGGACGGCGTAAGTGTCCAGGACTTTATTCTGGTAGCTTAGTGTCACACGCACTACTTTTAGGAGTACTCAGGCTCCACTGCTGCTGGCGGGATCGATGTACATGACGCTCGCTTTGCGGCTGGATGGTGCAGGTGAAGGGCGCCGTCTGTTACTGTCGTGAAGTATGTCCAGATGGGCTCCATCGCACTTGGTGCACCTTTTCTTTAAGCGGCATTCGGCTGCCATGTGTGAGCGCGCACAGCGAAAACAGCGCTTGTTGGACTTTATCCATTGACCTGCTTCCTCCGCGTTCAGCTTGGGGAAGGAGTCACATTGCGCTAGCCAGTGTTCTTTCTCACAGTAGGGGCACACTATCTTCCACTTCTCCGTTCTGGAGGGGGTACTGTGGCTCCTGCTGCTCGGTACTGACTCCGATTGGTGCATCACAGTCACCGATCTTCTTCCATCATTTAGTCGTCTGGTTCCTTCTCTGGAGCCAGGGGTTCTCCGTCCGAATGTATCTAGCCGTAGGCTGCTGACTTCTCTCGCCAGGAAGTCTGCTAGATCGAGGAGGTTCGGTTCGGGGCCATTCGGGTCTCTGTGGTCCCTCTGCCGCCTAAAGCGCTCCTGACGAGCGGGCGGCAGCTTCTCCAGGATCCTTTCCACATTTGAGTTGGCGTAAAGTTCATGCCTCCCCTTCTCTCTTTGCGCTCCCAACATCCCTACCAGGGACTGCACTCTGATGGACAGGTCGTCCAGTGCTCGATTGTCTATTGCTGGGGGTAAGCGGTCGATGTGTCGGATCTCCTGGATCACGTAATCCCATATGCGCCCATACCTCTGGTCCAATGCTACCAG
Source organism: Notolepis coatsorum (assembly GCF_963971535.1). Taxonomy (NCBI): domain Eukaryota; kingdom Metazoa; phylum Chordata; class Actinopteri; order Aulopiformes; family Paralepididae; genus Notolepis; species Notolepis coatsorum. The sequence continues at coordinate 85,156,855 of NC_140180.1, read as the reverse complement.
CGCTGCTGTGTATGGGGTGGTGGAAGTCGCGTAGGCGAGCGCTATATTATGTGCGCGGGGTACCTTTAAGTGCTTCAGTAGGATGGCGTATTTGTGGCGTTCATCCAATACATCCACCAACATGGTCTCCAGACACATGCGGAGTTCTGTATACTGGGCCCGGTTCTCTTGGGTGAAGTCGGGTACCATAGGCGTGCCAATGTATGACGCTGACTGTGGATACATCGGCGAGCGTTGGGGGAGAGGCCTCCTAGGCGAGTCTCCTCCCGCTCCTTGGTATGGGCTGGTACCGGCAGTGTACCATGGCCCGCTTGTCCAGGTGCTGTTCCTCGGTGCGGGTCGTGCGTCGTGCTCACCCGGGTATAGAGTCGGGGGTCTGTAGCGCAGCTCCGCGGGAGTATAGCCTGGGCTGTACCGGGCCTCCTGGTCCGGTAGAGTACTGTGCTGTCTTCGGGCGTGGTTCTCCTCCTCTTCCTCTTCGTCTTCAGTTAGGTCATCCAGTGCTTGTAGTCTCTGGTTTAGCCTCTCCACAGGATATGCTGCTCCTTCCCGGTTGCTAGGTCTCGCTTGGACCGGTGGGGGGAGGTGGTCTGTGGGGGGTATAGACCTCGTCTGTTGGTCAAGTTCAGGGTTGTTTACTCGGCTAGGGGATGCCGCCCTGGAGGTGTGTCTAGACGAGTTCCTGGAGCCTCTGGCGGAGGGAGAGGGTGTTGTCCGTCTGATCAGCTGTTCTATTAGTTGCGACTGCTGTCTGTCGCGCGCTGCGTCCCGTTGAGCACCGGCTCGTTCTCGGGCCACATTCTCTTCCATCTGAATGCGTCTTATTTCTAGAAGTATCTGCTCGTGTTCGCTTCGCTGCTGGATCTGCAGTCGGTCGCGTTCAGCAGCGGCGTTCAGGCTGATGAGGAAGGCCTGCTGTAGGGTCCTCTCTGCCTCGCTGGGAGAAGGCGGTTGTATAGGGGAGCCTTCCCTCGGGGTACTCCTTGCGGAGCCTTGGAGTTCTATCTCCACGGTGCTCTCCCCGTCTTCTTCCGTGCCGAGTTCTGTCTCGGTAGCGTTGTATTCCTCCCGGGACTCATCGGGGACTACTTCTTCAGTACTGGCGGGGTGTGAAGTCATGTCTGGTTTCCACTGGTCCCCACCGTGAACTTGGTCAGTTACATTAGAGCCCGTAGGGGCCTCTATGGTCGGGGTAGTCTGGGCGTTGGGGTTAGACACACTTTCTAGTTTTACCGCGTTTACTGTTAGTAGAAGACTAGGTTGTTGACTGACAGCGTAAGCCTCTAAGTACTGAGGGAGCCGTCGTTCGCGCTGCGGGCGTTGGTTAGGAGGATCGTTTCGTGGAGTGTTCATCATAGGCCATTTCAATATTAATAACACTATATTAATATTACACTAATTACCATCCGGCTCGAAGGACCAATTGTAACTGAGGGGTACAATTCCCTGACTGTATTACTAGATATGATACTTACTACCACTACCTTTGTACTTAATATTCGGCCACCCAGTACACGGCATAAATATATTATCATAAACACTCTCACGTAGATGAAACGGATCCAACACAAATGTACGAAGTCGAAACAGGTCTTTATTTCTACACAGCGATGGTGTGTAGAACAAGCACTTAATCACTTAATTACATTTATGAATTGAAATAGTATGCACTTTTATGGCAAAGAGTATTCGTCGGTATATCAATAGAGAATGTCCAATCTCTGAAGGCGCAGGTGGTAAATATACGACCTGGAATAGTTAAGGAATAACAGCAATGATACTTTAATGATTATATACTAGATACACTAGAGGGGGTTAATCCGGTCGCTTGTAAGCCGACAGGAGTAGGAGGGGGGGGGGGGTAGAATCCGGCTGCCTCGTCCGGCCAAGGGTATCCCAGGTGAACCCACTGTAGTGCCGTTCAATGCGCCGGCGATCCTTGGACCACAGATGAAAGCAGGTGGACTCTTTGTGGGCCGGCGTCATCCGGTCCACGGAGGAGAGACGTGAAGCGACCTCGTCTTGCAGAGCGTCTCCTCACCTTGCGTCCTCTCCAGGGGGGGGGGTTCCAACACACGGCAGTGTCGGGGGTCTTTATCCATGGAATAATCAAAGTATACAAAGCATAATCCGTGCCTGGGAAGGCGGGCTGTCGTCGGTAGAATAATCCGGTATACAGGTCCACTCGCTCGTCGGCTCTGGGGCTCCTCGGGTGCAGCTTCACATGGGGTCAACCACCCTGGGTAAGCAGCCAGTTCTCTGCCCGAAACGATGGGGTACTGACTACGGTAGTATTCTCACCGCACGAAGCACTATATATTAACAGACTATTATTAGCTTAATAGACTACGTCCAACTCGACGATATAGTGCCAAATATGACTATTCAAATATTAATATACACGATGTCTCAATACCGATGGTAGGCGAACTTGGCCTTACTCCCACACGTGGCGTCGCGGGGAGGCTTTACGTCTGTGACTCTATTGGAGGGTAAGAAACTGGACTGAAAAGAAAGTCCTACTTTAGTAGCGCAGTATATATACGCACTATGAACAAATAGTCCCATTAGTGGTGCGGTAGCCAGATTCCTACGCGGAACTAGGACTTGTTCGTACATGTGGAGCGGTACGTTTGAACTGGGTCTGAGGGGTATGGCAGCCTGGCACCAAGGTCTCGACCAATAGTAGAATGGAGACTATTATGGGATGTTCAGTAGGCTAGAATGGATATTCAATGCATATTGTACAAGGAATATACAAGGGATATCAGGGAATATTAGAGAATATACAAATACAATTAAATATATATATATAAATAAATATATATATTCGGTTTAATCTGGCCCTTCACAACAGTATCTTAGCCTACCATATCTTACCTACCGTATCTTACCTACTGTATCTTAGTCTACCATATCTTACCTACTGTATCTTAGCTTACCGTATCTTAGCCTACCATATCTTACCTACCATATCTTAGTCTACCATATCTTACCTACCATATCTTAGTCTACCATATCTTACCTACCGTATCTTAGTCTACCATATCTTAGTCTACCATATCTTACCTACCATATCTTAGTCTACCATATCTTACCTACCGTATCTTAGTCTACCGTATCTTACCTACCATATCTTACCTACCATATCTTACCTACCATATCTTAGTCTACCATATCTTACCTACCGTATCTTAGTCTACTGTATCTTACCTACCGTATCTTAGTCTACCATATCTTACCTACCGTATCTTAGCCTACCATATCTTACCTACCGTATCTTAGCCTACCATATCTTACCTACCGTATCTTAGCCTACCATATCTTACCTACCGTATCTTAGCCTACTGTATCTTACCTACCATATCTTAGTCTACCATATCTTACCTACCGTATCTTAGTCTACCATATCTTACCTACCATATCTTAGTCTACCATATCTTACCTACCGTATCTTAGTCTACCATATCTTACCTACCATATCTTACTTACCATATCTTAGTCTACCATATCTTACCTACCGTATCTTAGTCTACCGTATCTTAGTCTACCATATCTTACCTACCATATCTTAGTCTACCATATCTTACCTACCGTATCTTAGTCTACCGTATCTTACCTACAATATCTTACCTACCATATCTTACCTACCATATCTTAGTCTACCATATCTTACCTACCGTATCTTAGTCTACCATATCTTACCTACCATATCTTAGCCTACCATATCTTACCTACCATATCTTAGTCTACTGTATCTTACCTACCGTATCTTAGTCTACCATATCTTACCTACCGTATCTTAGCCTACCATATCTTACCTACCGTATCTTAGCCTACTGTATCTTACCTACTGTATCTTAGTCTACCATATCTTACCTACCGTATCTTAGTCTACCATATCTTACCTACCATATCTTACCTACCGTATCTTAGCCTACCATATCTTAGTCTACCATATGTTAGTCTACCATATCTTACCTACCGTATCTTAGTCTACCATATCTTAGCCTACCGTAGCTTAGTCTACTATATCTTAGTCTACCATATCTTAGCCTACTGTATCTTAGTCTACCATATCTTAGCCTACTGTATCTTACCTACCGTATCTTAGTCTACCATATCTTACCCTACCGTATCCTAGCCTACCGTATCTTACCTACCGTATCTTACCTACCGTATCTTACCTACCGTATCTTACCCTGCCGTATCTTAGCCTACCGTATCTTATCTACCGTATCTTACCTACCGTATCTTAGCCTACCGTATCTTACCTACCGTATCTTAGCCTACCGTATATTAGTCTACCGTATCTTACCTACCGTATCTTACATACCGTATATTATCTACCGCATTTTAGCCTACCGTATCTTAGCCTACCATATGGCTCTGATTATTGCCAGGTTCTTTCAGGTAGGGCTGGGCGATATGGCCTAAATATGATATCACGATATTTTCTGACCTTTCGGCGATACACGATACACATCACGATGTTTTTCTTTTTTACCCCAAACAATTCATTATGAGGCTTACCAAGACAGTATTTGAGTTTGCAAGCTAACATTAAAGACAAAATAAAATACCCATGCATTTAGCATTTTTATATTAGATTTAGATTATTAGATTATATATTGCATATGAGATATTATATGATTTAGATATGAAATATGATGAATTGAAAATGGGGGACCCTGATGTAAACAAGACTAAAGTCTTTCTCTGGTCTGCATCCCCTTAACAATTGTATGTATTGAGCTGTACTGTACCCATTCTGCAATATGTTAAAGTTTTAAATCAATCAATCAATAAATAGCATTTTAGCATTTTTATGAAACTACTGTATATATGTATGTCTTTAAATGTTTTGATGAATTGAAAATGGAGGACCCTTATGTAAAAAAGCCGAAAGTCTTTTTCTGGTCTTCATCCTCCTGTACTGTATTGTACCCATTCTGCAACCTTTTAATACAGTTTTCATTCATTCATTCTGACGGAAACATAATCATTTTGATTGACAGTCGAGTCTGCCAATGACGTCACACCGCTTGCACCCGCCCTGCTGTTCTTAGCACCAATCGGCAAGCGTTATTAGTTTTTGACTTCCTGAATGTCCCGTGTGCTGAACATCAACAAAGCTACTAACGTTAGCTCCCCGCGGCCGTCGAGTAGGAGACCAGTGCTTCACAGGATGACTAAATGAGGCGTAATGATTTTACTACAACGAATGTTATAATAAAAGCCTTTCCATACATCTGTCTGATTGAAAACTTTATTAACAGACCGTGGAATGGGCATATCTCAGCACAGGCTGAGATATGAACGAGTAACGTGTGGACAGATTGACGCGACACAATCCTCTTGGGCAAAACATCACGATATCCACGATACGTTGAAAAAGTGTATCGTTAATGAACTGTACCCGATATTTATATAATATCGTCATATCGCCCAGCCCTACTTTCAGGTCTTTATTTTGGACGGTTTTATAATAACATGTGTGTGAATTACATTTGAATGCTAAATATCACTCAACTGTGATATCATATATATACAGGGAGCGAAATTAAAGCCCGCCAAGCGCCATTTGCGGGCAGATTTTACGTTTGGCGGGTGGGACTGAGATGTCCGCCATGTGGCGGGCAACGAAATAGTCATGTGAAAACCGATCGAATAACATGATTCAATTCTTAGCAGAGTTCTCACTCGCTGTCTCAAGCACACAGACATGCAACGCGCTGCTCCTCCCTCCTCCAGCCCCTCCCAACCCCATGTAAACAGAGAGGCTAGAGTCGGGCCGGGCAGTCTGCTGACTGCTCTAACGTTAGCTACCGTTACAAAATGACCCAGTCAACTATTCACTTTTAGTTTAATACTGAGGCATTGTCCGTTATCTAGCCGGCTAGCTACTGATAGCTCCCGATATCAACAAATGCTCCAGCAAGTCTAGTAGTGCATAATACCTCCGTTGGATAGGTAGCTACCTAGTACACGTTAGCTCCAGTAGGGTCCAGCTGCAGCGCCGGAGAATCCTTGCTGGAGCTGGAGGCTACAGTATAGGGTCCAGCTGCAGCGCCGGAGAATCCTTGCTGGAGCTGGAGGCTACTCGAGTATACACACAGACAGTGGAGCTGTTTGCAGATAGCGAGCATTTTGACTTGTTGCGTGGTGGCGATGTCTCGCAGATAATACAACTACAAGTATGATTATATAATATATATATTTTATTAAAAAAAAATCAAACAAATTTGGCTGGTAAGAAATATGCTTGGCGGGTAGATTTTTCTCATCTACCAGCCACTGGCCGGTGAGTCAAAAAGTTAATTTCGCTCCCTGTTATATATATATATATATATATATATATATATATATATATATATATATATATATATATATATATATATATATATATATATATATATATATACAGTATATAAATGAACCAGTTAAGAAAGCATTCCATCACAGAGACGGATCCCAGTGTATGTGGGTCAGCTATTGTGCTTAGAAACATTCTTTATTTGTTGCAAATCCATTCACAGAATTAATGACTGGAACTAGAAAATTACATATTGAATATTTGTTTTTGCATCAGGGGGGAGAAGAGGGATAGTCTACTGTAAGCTGTCAAGCTCCAATGACGCTATCAATAATATACTATTTTATATATATATACATATAGGAAATAAGCATTTTTAGATTGACACCCATGTGCAAGCTGGGGTTTGAAATGGGTTGAACTTGGGTTCTGAAACGTTTACAACACAGAGATCAGAGATTTTTGTCTGACAGCAGCAAAGAGAGATTCATTCCATTTTTCTATCATCCAGGAATACATGTTTTTCTTTTGGTGCAACAGAAAACAGACATGGTGTACTGGCAGCGTCCACCGTGTAATAACGGTCATACATACATCTCACCTGCAAATCTTCCTCGCAATCCTGCGATGCATTTATGCAGTTTTCATCCCCGCCCGCTCAGCGCTAACTCCCCTATAGAGGTGTAGTCTGACATCACCTTAGTTTCCCGCGCTGTCCACCCGTATTTAAGCATTACATCACGCGACGGAGTGTGTTATACAAATTAGATCACGCCTATGGGTGGTTGTTAGGCCCGAGGCGCAGCCGAGGGTCGTTAGACCCCCATAGGCGTGATCTAATTTGTATAACACACGACTTCAAGTGATGTAATGCGTTTATACAATGACCGAATTCACCCAACCTTATTGCTATACAATAAACACACAGTAATTGAAGCATAATGGAGATTTATTCACAAAACCATCCACAGAGAAAGTAGATCCAATAGTAGATCCACTAGTAGACACCAGAGGGAGCTCCACAAACCATGTTAAACCCAGATTCGGCTCAAACAAGGGACTAAACGCCTTACCCACAGCTGTAAAGGAATGTGAATCACTACCCACTTTCAAAACCAAAAGAGATTACCTATGGGAGACTGCAATTCGAAACTGGCCCCTGTAAATGTCCTAACCCAACCCCCTCCAATGTACAGTAAATGTCCTAACCCAATAATACACAAGACCCTTTTCTTGGGACCAAGTAAGGTTTCGTCGATAATCCAATGTACAGTTACCCCCACCCCGCCTACCCAACCTCCTCCAATGTACAGTTTCTTCGCCAAATGTATATACTCTCTTTTTTAGACTCTTTTTGTATCACAAACAGTACTGTATTTGTAAATCTGGTATGTCATAAATGTATAGATGTAGCAGTACTGTCTATCTGTATGTCATGTATGTCATATATGTTATGATGAATTGATAATGGGGGACCCTGATGTAAACAAGACGAAAGTCTTTCTCTGGTCTGCATCCCCTTAGCAATTGTGTGTATTGAGCCATACTGTATTGTACCCATTCTGCAATCTGTAAATACAATTTTCAATCAATCAATCAATCAATCAAATCTAAAAAAAAAATATATATACAGTCATCTTTTTCTTTTTTTTTATGTCTGTGATTTTTCTTTCTTTTTCACAATGGGTCATGACAAATTAATTACATAATCCATGTGTATGTAACGAACTAACATATTCCAGTTGACTGTATCTTTTTTGGAGGATTCGTTCCAAAGCTATTCATACTTCCATTTTTCTATCTATGGCGGATTGATTCAGACAGAAAAAAAAAAGTAATTCGGTTGTGGGAGGGATCTGGGGTCACGTGGAGTGTGTTATACTAAATAACAACCGGTAACTTGACTGTTTCGGCCAATCAGAATCAAGAAATGTGCATGCCATTGTATAAAGGGATTTATCATTGGGAAAATGTATTATCGGCTACACACAAAATGAGTTCCCTTCTATCACTAACATTATTGTTTAAGCATTTTTGGTTGAAATAAAGTTAGTTCTACTTACCAGTAGAACGCCTGTCGCTCAGTGCTGTTGCCTAATACAACCAGGAGTCTACGCTGTGATGACAGTCAGTCAGCAGCACCCAAGTGAGTGTATAGTTCCTCAGTGAACGAAAACATAAACGTTGTTATTTTGCTACTTTTGCGATTAATTGCACATTTTGTTCATGTTTTTCATGATTGTGGATGAATACACACAGAAAGGTACACCATGCCAATGTTCTTGCTTTATTTGTTTTAAACGAGACGATTTAGAAATGGGTCCATTGGAAATACATGGCAATTTTAAGGAGGGTGGACCGCACGAAAAAAAACACAAATGACGTAACCACTACCCGTTCCTATTGGCTGTCTGTACAGGAAGAAGAGGAGGAGGTGCTGGTGGAGTGTCGCGTGCGCTTCCTGTCCTTCATGGGCGTGGGGCGGGACGTGCACACGTTCGGCTTCGTCATGGACTCTGGGAACCAGCACTTCCAGTGCCACATCTTCTGGTGTGACCCCAACGCCGGCAGCGTGTCCGAGGCTGTGCAGGCCGCATGTGTGGTGAGCTCACACTTCTAACGCAGGGATGGTAGGATGGTAGGATGGTAGGATAGTAGCCGGCATTATAGCCAGGCCACACACTCCAGGCCACAATGCAGAGTATTGCATTCTTGTGTTTTGCAACACAGTCTCATCAGAAAACACATGTACTGTATGTTATTTTATAGCCATAAGTAATATATTTACTAGGGCTGTCAATCGAAACATATTTAATCCTGATTAATTGCATATTAATCACCTTTTGTATCTGTTAAAAATGTACCTTAAAGGGATATTTTTCAAATGTGTAATACTCTTATCAACATGGGGTGGACAGTGTTTATTAAATAAAATAAATAACCAAAATTACAAATATTGTCCAGAAAAATAATGGTACTGCATTTAGAATATAATAAATATGCTGCTAATAATCATAACATGGCAAAGCCCAATAGGCGACAACAGATCTAACATTACGCAGTAATATGAGTACTCACACAATGTATTGTCCAACTCTACTCTCATAAAAGTTCACTAAAACATCCCTTGTTTTTTTAAGCATTAAAACCAAACGATGGACCTCAATGCATCGCAACAACAGCCACATTGTCCAACAGGTACATTGGTAAGCACGTCTTCACTACTCAAAGACCATTCCCTGGATCCCTCGCACTTCTAAAGCTGTCCAACCTCAGCCTTCTACTATGTGGAATCAAAACAGTGTTACAAATCCAACTGAATGGACCTTACCGACTAATATACTTTTGTACAGTAAAACTGATGTTCTAAGTTAATACACACTTCTAATTTAACACTAATTTCTCCAGGAGGTAAGAACCAACCAAACTACGCAACCAAACCAACCAACCAACCAAACTAACCAACCAACCAACCAACCATACTAACAAACCAAACTAACCAACCTAACTAACCACCCAAACTAACCAACCAACCTAACCAAACTAACCAACCAACCTAACCAAACTAACCAACCAACCTAACCAAACTAACCAACCAACCAAAACAACCAAACGAACCAACCAACTGAACTAACCAACCGATCTAACCAAACTAACTAACCAAACAAACCAACCAAACAAACTAACTAACCAAACTAACCAACCAAATTAACCAACCAAACTAACTAACCAAACTAACTAACCAACCAAACTAACCAACCAACCTAACCAAACTATCTAACCAACATACCAAACTATCCAAAACAAACTAACCAACCAAACTAACTAACTAACTAACTAACTAACTAACTAACTAACTAACTAACTAACTAACTAACTAACTAACTAACTAACTAACTAACTAACTAACCAATCAAATCAGCCAACCAACCTAACCAAACAACCTAACTAACTAACCAACCAAACTAACCAATCAAACAGAAAAAAAGTCTAACTAACCTAACTAACTAACCAACCAAACTAACCAACCAAACTAACCAACCAAACGAAACAACCAATCAAACTAACCACCCACACTAATCGGCCTCTCCTGTCTCTCCTCTTCCTCAGCTGCGGTATCAGAAGTGTCTGGTGGCTCGCCCCCCCTCCCAGCGCGCTGGCTCCTCTTCCTCTCCCTCTCCAGACTCCGTGACGCGCCGGGTGACGACCAGCGTGAAGCGCGGTGTTCAGTCTCTCATAGACACTCTGAAAACCAAGAAACAGCCCTCAGAACTGCCCCAGCAATGACCCTCAGCACTGACCACACACCCCACGCCACGCCACCCCACCCCACCCCACCCCACCCCCGGATGCCACTCACACTATCGCCACAACGACAACACCACTTAGTCCATGCCAGCCATGGTAACCACTGATGTACATATTATGTTAGCTAACAACACCACTGCAGACAGCTGGGGGAGGGACGGCGATTGTGATGATGATGATGATGAATATTTAAAAGTAATTTAAAACAAACAAGTGAACTTACCTTTTTCAAGAGGAGGTCTAAGGAAAAGCTACCGCATGGAGAGTCACTGTCATCTGGGGTCACTGGTTGAACCTTGACCCGAGAACACAGCTGTGTGTCCCAGTGGATCCTGGGGGTTTGAATGGACTTGGGCCTGGATGGATTATGTAACCGAGTACATTAGAGGATATACTGAGCCAGAAGAATACATGACAAATTTAGTACAGACTCCTGGAAGCAGTCAGTGGTGTTCTTGATTATGTATATTTTTGTCCTTGGTCCCTCCCATTTTGTAACTCTTGGTGGGTGTGTAGTTCTCCAGTAGCTGGATTGTACCCATCGCAGTGCCAAACTACTGTAGCCTTCCGACGCAGGGCAGGACAGGACAGGCATCCTGGAGGGAGTGTGCGTCTGACCCGTTGAATTGGAACCGGAACGGTCTTATAGGGAACGGCCAATCAACACATCCTCCACAAGTTGTAATTTTAACCCCCACCACCCCACCCCACCCCACCCAGATGTGTGTCAAACAGGAAATGGACTTCACTAATGTCTCCTTTTGAGGGAGGACTGTTTGATTGTAATAATGGAGTATGTAAATGATTGTACGTAGGGAAGAGAGGGATTATCGTTGAGATGCAAGGAAATGAGGGAGATGTGGGTATATTGGTACTGCATGTTATCTGAATGGGATCTGTATAATGTTGATGCGTCTGTAAGGGCCTTGGGGGGGGAGGGGGGGGTAAAGAAACGTTACACACAAAAGCCAGTTCCACTCGGGCCACGGTTGAATTTGCACAGGTAAAAGAGATCTACAAGAGATCTACCGACAAACCAAATCCTCGGATTAGAAACCTTTTTCTTATTTTTACATTCTTTCTCTGACTGACAGACCCTTCAATATGATGTTTTTTGAAGCTGTAAAAAGTTTACGTGTTCTGTGTCCCACTAGACTTTCGTTGGTTGTTTGAAAAACACTTATTTTCCTTCTAGAAGTCAAATGCCATGGATCTATGTGAATATTGACATAATTTCGAGAGAAAAAATTAAATCCAGATTGAGTTCGACGAGCCACACAGTGATTATTCCTGAAATAATCACTTAATCTTCTCTGCCAAACAGATTTTCTGCCCTGTGTAAATCCATCCCAACTCACACAGAAATAAACACATACACACTGCAGTACACAGTCTGCTCTCACAACTTCCTCTCCTTTCAGCGACTTCGGGTCCTTGAGAATCGTTATATAAATAAAATGAATTATTATTATTATTACAACTACCAGAGCCTATACACTCGACTGCGTCTTCTAGGGCCCAGGGTCCTCCACCTGCACTCAACGTAAACTCTGTGAATGCAAATAAAAAAAGACCCGTCCAAATGGAATAACACAAGACAAAAGAAAAAGTGGAAGATGATAGATCGTAAGTCATTTCACCTGTGGTCTTCACTGGTCTCTTGCCGCACCATGTAAATGTAAACTGTTATGTGAGAATAAATGCATATCAAAAAGGACAAACGAGGGAACGGCTTCTTGCATGTGCCATTTTATTTTCAGGTCTATGCAACGAGGGAACGTAGCAGCTATCCATCACGAGGGAACATTGAAGTGACACATAAATATATGCACTTCAATTCGATTCAGACTGCCTCTTAACGGCACAGGAATATGGCTCTCTACATGATGTGGCAGCGTGATGACACTTTTTATGGGTTTGGTGCGTCGGCGCTTCCCTTTGTTTTCAGCAGAAGTAATAACTTTATTCAAATGAGCGTTTGGAAGCCATTCTTGTACGTCTACGCGTTTCATTCTCACTGTGTACATCGTCCTGTCCTTGGAGCCAGGAGACTCTATTGTCCAAAGCACCTTGCAGTGCATCATTTCTTTAGCGTGGCTGTGCCCAGTGGGAATAGAACTCCATTATAATAGATTCATGATAGTAGATCATAGACGCTTTCAAATATAAACAGTGTGAGACGGTCTGCTAGTAGAGATTAACCACATGGAGAATTATATAAACAATGTGAGATGGTCTACTAGTAGTAGAGATTAACCACATGGAGAATTATATAAACAATGTGAGATGGTCTACTAGTAGATATTAACCACAAAGAAAATCATATAAACAATGTGAGATGGTCTACTAGTAGATATTAACCACATAGAGAATTATATAAACAATGTGAGATGGTCTACTAGTAGATATTAACCACATAGAGAATTATATAAACAATGTGAGATGGTCTACTAGTAGATATTAACCACATAGAGCATTATAGGAGCAAATGTTGAGTTATGTTGAGTCTATGAGAGAACCGTTATGTTGAATTCTTGTCCCATGTAGAGGGATCTTCTGCACACATGCAATTGTTAGGGTTGTGAACAAGAGCCAAGTCAGTTCAATCATATGGTTCACTGCAGCTCAACAGTCAATGAGGGGAGTTGGTCAGGAGGTGTCTATCAATGCTGCGTTTGAAGACCAGAAGACCATTGTCTGCAATGGATCCAATAACATGCTCTGGTACCACTGGACACACACATACAGTATAACTGACAACACACATACAGTATAACTGACAACACACATACAGAATAACTGGCAACACACATACAGTATAACTGGCAACACACATACAGTATAACTGACAACACACATACAGTATAACTGGCAACACACATACAGTATAACTGACAACACACATACAGTATAACTGACAACACACATACAGTACCACTGGCAACACACATACAGTATAACTGACAACACACATACAGTATAACTGACAACACATACAGTATAACTGACAACACACATACAGTATAACTGACACTGACAACACACATACAGTATAACTGACAACACACATACAGTATAACTGACAACACACATACAGTATAACTGACAACACATACAGTACCACTGACAACACATACAGTATAACTGACAACACACATACAGCACCACGGACAAGTGACAACATGCATACAGTACCACTGACAACCCACAGGGGTGGGGTTGGAGCGCGGAGGTGGGGTTGGAGCGCTGGGGTGGGGTTGGAGCGCTGAGGTGGGGTTGGAGCGCTGGGGTGGGGTTGGAGCGCTGGGGTGGGGTTGGAGCGCTGGGGTGGGGTTGGAGCGCTGAGGTGGGGTTGGAGCGCTGGGGTGGGGTTGGAGCGCTGGGGTGGGGTTGGAGCGCTGGGGTGGGGTTGGAGCGCTGGGGTGGGGTTGGAGCGCTGGGGTGGGGTTGGAGCGCGGAGGTGGGGTCGGAGCGCTGGGGTGGGGTTGGAGCGCTGGGGTGGGGTTGGAGCGCTGGGGTGGGGTTGGAGCGCTGGGGTGGAGTTGGAGCGCTGGGGTGGGATTGGAGCGCTGGGGTGGGATTGGAGCGCTGGGGTGGGGTTGGAGCGCTGGGGTGGAGTTGGAGCGCTGGGGTGGGATTGGAGCGCTGGGGTGGGGTTGGAGCGCTGGGGTGGGGTTGGAGCGCTGAGGTGGGGTTGGAGCGCTGGGGTGGGATTGGAGCGCTGGGGTGGGATTGGAGCGCTGGGGTGGGGTTGGAGCGCTGGGGTGGAGTTGGAGCGCTGGGGTGGGATTGGAGCACGAAGGTGGGGTTGGAGCGCTGGGGTGGAGTTGGAGCGCTGGGGTGGAGTTGGAGCGCTGGGGTGGGGTTGGAGCGCTGGGGTGGGGTTGGAGCGCTGGGGTGGGGTTGGAGCGCTGGGGTGGGGTTGGAGCGCTGGGGTGGGGTTGGAGCGCTGGGGTGGGGTTGGAGCGCTGAGGTGGGGTTGGAGCGCTGGGGTGGGGTTGGAGCACTGGGGTGGGGTTGGAGCGCTGGGGTGGAGTTGGAGCGCTGGGGTGGAGTTGGAGCGCTGGGGTGGGGTTGGAGCGCTGGGGTGGAGTTGGAGCGCTGGGGTGGGGTTGGAGCGCTGAGGTGGGGTTGGAGCGCTGGGGTGGGGTTGGAGCGCTGGGGTGGGGTTGGAGCGCTGGGGTGGGGTTGGAGCGCTGGGGTGGAGTTGGAGCGCGGAGGTGGGGTTGGAGCGCTGGGGTGGAGTTGGAGCACGAAGGTGGGGTTGGAGCGCTGGGGTGGGGTTGGAGCGCGGAGGTGGGGTTGGAGTGTGGAGGTGGGGTTGGAGCGCGGAGGTGGGAATGGAGCGCTGAGGTGGGGTTGGAGTGTGGAGGTGGGGTTGGAGCGCTGAGGTGGGGTTGGAGCGCTGGGGTGGGGTTGGAGTGTGGAGGTGGGGTTGG
>NC_140180.1:85044292-85136792 GCF_963971535.1 Notolepis coatsorum | reverse complement strand
GAAAAAGTTTGAGTTCCCCTGCTGGGGAACAAACCAGTGGTGCTCACATGAGAAGCAAGTGCCTTTACCTCAAGACTACTGAGAAACACTTTTCTGATAGCCCCGCCAAAACCCTAACCTGAACCTTAACCACACTGTTACCTTACACTAACCACAACCTTAACCCTAACACAAACATTAACCACACTGTTACCTTACACCAGTGCTTCTCAAACTTTTTCTGTCAGGCCCCCCTTTGGCGGACCAAAATATTATGCTTATAAATGCTATGCTTACATATAAAGTGCAAAACTGTTAATACAAAGTGCCAAACCCCAAATCATATGCTCCAGTCTCAAAATACAGCCACCTAATACTACATCAATGTTCAATTGCTTATTGCTACACAGGCAGATCACTAAATCAATTCAACAGGTGTTTGTACTAATGTCTCATTACCTTCAACAACCTTGCCCAGGTGAGTAGCATTGCAATACAATTGATAATATCTTCAGCACTACATAAAAGGCTGCTTATAAACCTGAAGAAAGGAGCAACAGTGGATATGTGCATCGTTGAAGTTTACTTATTGGTGCATTTTCAAATACAACGGCCATTATCAAATACAGTTATGCGGTATAACACAGAATACTTTTTTTTTTAACAATATATTTATTGGGTTTTAGTTTGCAAATTACAACATGTATATCAGCAGAGCAGTATTCAGCAAACATTTTCACCCCGTTCTCCCTCCCCTAACCCCACCCCACACAAAATAATAATTAACTTCAAAAACAGGTTCACATAGGAAGGATACATATTTAAATAATAAAAAATAAAAAATAAACATAAATAAATAATAATACAACCAAAATGTTTTACACATTAAGTAAAGGGTGTTTCTTGTCGTTTTTACACAATAATAAGAGTTGTCCCACAGTACTCCCCCTAATCCTGTTCTTGTTGAAGCAAGTTCCCAACATTCGTATTATGCTTTAAGAAGTACACAAACGGTCCCCAGGCATTATCAAAAATGTTTTGTTTACGTCTAACAATATACACCATCTTTTCCACAGAATACTTGTTACCAAAAGAGACACTTGTTTGAAATATATAATGTTTTGGTGCTGTTATAAGCTTTTGCATATACTATTCTCTGATTTGACACTGGTGTTTAAATTTTGCATGCTATATTGCATTTTGAACCCAAAATTAGCAGTATAGCATTCTGTGTTAAGAGTTTTGCACATTGAAACTCTGATGTGCAAAATGCATCAAAGCAGTCGTAAAAAAAACTGTAAACTAACCATAACCATAAAGGTGGGGTGGGTGGCTTAGTCTAGCCCTGTGAGGCCCCTGGTTGCAAAATTACAACATAACTTTTAGCTTTTAGCGATTAAAAAAGAAAAAAGTCTGTAAATGTTTATTAAAAAGATTTAAGCACATTTACATAGTCAATGGTTCCTGTTGTTCAGCCTCACAATGGGCCTCATTCACCAATAGGCTACTCTCTTATTATTTTTCTTACCTGTTTGTTGAGAGAAAAATAAGAAAATCCACCGCCACATTCATCAAGCTGTTCTTAAAGTCCAAATCCGTTCTTACCCAGGTGTGTTTTAGATTATGTTCCTTTTTTCCTGTGGTCGAATAATACTTTATTTACGTTTTCTGATAAGACCATGTTGGTCTGGTCTGGTTATATACAGTATGTATGGCTGTCTGTCTGGCAGGCTGAGTTCAGGTTGTCCTTGGAGGCAGAGTAGTCAGCATCACTGTGTAGTAATACAGTGTCTGTCTGATCATCTGTAACACGTCCACACTCAGGACTGTCCGTCCTCGCCTCGTCATCCACACTCAGGACTCAAAGACCGTCCTCGTCTCCCTCCCGGCCAGCAAGAACAAAAGGCCCCCTGCTGCAACTCCGAAAAATGGCGAGTGTGTACTTTAGTGTCACTTACAAGTGTATTGTGTTGTGATGTTTTGTGATGTGCTGTGTTCATTGTGTTGGGTTGTGTTGTGTTGTGATGTTTTGTGATGTGCTGTGTTGTGTTGTTGTGTTGTGTTGTGTTGTATTGTGTCGTGGTGTTGTGTTGTGTTATGATGTTTTGTGATGTGCTGTGTTGTGTGTTGTGTAGTGGTGTAGGGTAGTGTAGTGTAGTGTTGTGTTGTATGGTGTATTATACAACGGCATGCAAATTTCTCGATTCTGATTGGCCATTCACACGTCTTTATTGGTAACAATCCACGGTCCTGGGCTCAGGACCCGCCCACAACCAAATCACATAACCCTCCCCGGCTCACTCCGGGAGAAAACAGGATCGCGGAGAACAAATGGTTATGTTGAAAGCACCATAACGACTAAATATGAAGCGATTCTGTCAAGGGGAATGTGTTAGTATTTTAAACAATGTTGGATGATGTAATTGATGGGTCTTGACTCAATCTAGAACAAAAGAAAAATCGCGGATTGATTGATAGATTAATTGATTGATTTAAATTTCTTCCTTCCTACTTTCCGACTGCAGCGTTCTCTCTCACACTGTCCGACGCTGGCGTACCCACAAACACACACATACACACACACACACACACACACACACACACACACACACATACACACACACACGCACACACACACTGTGACACACACACACACACACACACACACGCACACACACACACACACACTCCTGTCTGCAACAGCGGGGGAGTCAGACTGAGAGAGAAGCAGCGCTGTTTTAAGTGAGCATGGTCTATTGAATTGATTGATTGGTTGATTGCTAATTTTATTACTGTACCCCTGGTTTCCAACTGGTTAAGTTTAGGCTAAAAGAAATAAATAAAAAAATAGGGCGAAGAAAACGTTTTTTTCCTATAGGGCAAAGAAAACGTTTTAATAAATTTTCAATCAATCATTCCAATAATACACAGTTGGATGTGTTAGTTGGTTGGATGCACTTCAAGCTGCTTCCACATGAGGCAACTTCTCTCAATCATTCCAATAATACACAGTTGGATGTGTTAGTTTGGTTGGATGCACTTCAAGCTGCTTCCACATGGAGTTGTGGGAACTACTTTTTCTGGCGGATGGTTTTTTCAATAAATCTTCGATTAATGTGTGTTTATTGTATAGAAATAAGGTTGGATGAATCTGGCAGTTGTATAAAAGCTTTACACCACGTGCAGTCGTGATTTGTGACCAATAAACCATGCCTAGGGGGGTCTAACGACCCTCGGCTGCGCCTCGGGCCTAACAACCACCCCTAGGCATGGTTTATTGGTCACAAACCACTCCTGCGTGTGATGTAATGCTTAAGTATAGTGTAGTGTAGTGTTGTATAGTTTCTCTCTCTCTCTCTCTCTCTCTCTCTCTCTCTCTCTATCTCTCTCTATCTCTCTCTCTCTCTCTCTCTCTCTCCCTCTCTCTCTCTCTCTCTCTCTCAGGGATGTGTCTGTGACCTGAGCGTTTGTCACAGAGACTCTTCTCATTACCACCTGATCTCCAGCTCCAACCTGACTGTCTGCGCTCGTCACTCAGAAACAACTCTATACCTCTTCCTCTCTCCTCTCCCCCAGTCCTTCCCACACGTTCTGTTCAGCCTCTGTTCTCCCTTCGTCTTCTTCACTCGAATGGCAGATGACAAGTATATTCTACTTGCCCAGTGAGTGTATTTCTCTGACAGCTAGCAGTACTGAGGTGCCTCATCTTTCTCCTCCGCCACCTCCTCTTCCTCCTCCTCCTTCTCTTCTTCCTCCTCTTCCTCCTCCACATCCACAGTCCAACAGCCCTCTGAAGGTTCTCTAATAAATGTCCACGCAGGTGTGTGTGTGTGTGTGTGTGTGTGTGTGTGTGTGTGTGTGTGTGTGTGTGTGTGTGTGTGTGTGTGTGTGTGTGTGTGTGTGTGTGTGTGTGTGTGTGCGTGCGTGTGTGCGTGCGTGCGTGGGTGTGTGTGTGTGGGTGGGTGTGTGTGTGTGTGTGTGAGTGGGTGTGTGAGTGAGAAAGAGCTGCTTGGTGCTATTTAGGGGTCCTGGAGATGAAAGTGTGCCAGAGGATGGGGGGTTTCCTCCAGGGATCAGACAGTGCAGTGGATGATGTCTCCAGCTCAGCGCTCAGTGGGGAAGGGGGAGGGGGGGGGGCATAGACCCCCCCGGGACCGTGCTCATCGGGGGCTGTTCTCCGCAAAGCACTTTGAACATGGAACGGATCGATAAGGCGGGAACGGATCGACAGGGCGGGAAGGCGAAGCAGTGCCTCTACCACCTGAGACAGTTAAGGAAGTTCAGAGTATCGGGGAAGATACTCCAGTCCTTCTACTCCGGAGCTGTAGAGAGCATCTTGACTGGAAACATCACTGCCTGGTATGGAAACAGCACGGCACAGGACAAGAAGGCCCTACAGAGAGTTGTACGCTCAGCTGAGCGCACTACGGGTATTGCACTACCACCCCTGCAGGTCTTATATAACAAGAGGTGCAAATCCAGAGCCTGCAGAATAATGAAAGACCCCCACCACCCCAATAACAGCCTGTTCAAGCTGCTGCGGTCAGGCAAACGCCTGCGAACACCAGCAACTAGGACGGAGAGACTTCGGCTCAGCTTCTTCCCCCAGGCCATCAGAGTCTTGAACACTGAACTCTCCAAACACAAGCCTTGAGCCAGTATTTGACACCGCAGCTCCCACGGGAACAGGCCGGTTTCCGTCGTGGTGGATCAGCGGTGGACCGGGTGGGGCATCGAGGGCAGCTTCCAGGCTGGTGAGGGGGCGGGGGTGGTGTGCCTGGACCTGACTGCCGTGTGCGATGCTGTCTGGCACGGTGGACTCCACCTGAAGCTGATGAGGATGGTACCTGATTGGCATATGGTGAAGTTTATCATGGAGATGCTGTGTAACCGCAGTGGCCGATGCTGTTTAATATTTACATCTACGATCTCCCAGTCACAGCATCCAGAAAGTATGGCTACGCGGACGATCTTGCCATCATGTTGAGAAGACCCACATGGAAGGCACTGGAGGATGGTCTTAACCAAGACATGGACATCCTAGTAGCCTATCTACAAAAGTGGCGCCTATACAGCTCGGCACCAGCAAGACCATTACAGCAGTATACCATATCTGCAACAGAGACGCCAAGAGGGAACTGGAGGTATATGCTGACCACGGGCGTCTGGAGTCCCGGCAGGCCCCTAGATACCTTGGCGTGCGTCTGGATCGGACGCTGTCCTTCAAACAACACCTTGAAGATGTCAGGGTGGGGATGGCATCGGGGGTTGCGCTGATCCGACGCCTCGCTGGTGCGACCTGGGGGGCCGCTGCCGGGACCCTTCGGGTGTCCACCCAAGCCCTGGTCTTCTCGGCAGCGGAGTACTGTGCCCCAGTCTGGAGCAGAAGCCCACACGTTCAAAAAGTTGATGCGGCTACTAACAACGCCCTCCGGATCATCACTGGATGCCTGAAGGCTACACCCGTCTTCCTGCTGCCAGTCCTTGCAGGAATCGCACCAGCTGGCCTACGACGAGAGGCTGCAACTCTCGCCCTAGCAAGGAAAGCAGTGAAGCATGACTGGCACACCCTACATAACACCACAACAACAGCAGCACCTATGAGCAGACTCAAGTCCCGCCACCCCTGCAACACGGCGGCACAAGAGATGCTCCGTTCCACCACTGAGGACCTATCCAGAGGTGGATGGCTGGCGGCAGCCTGGGGGGGGGGAGTGGGGGAGTGCTGGGCCGGCCCGTGTCCACCGCTGCATCTGGGGTCCAGGGGGTGGCGCCGCGGGAGACGGTCTTCCGCGCCGGCGGTGGGTTCTGCTGGGCCATTTGGGATCTGGGGTCGGTTGCTTTGGAGCAGCATTAAGGAGGTGGGGCCTGGTTGACAGCGCTGCATGTGAGTGTGGAGACCCTGAGCAGACTGTTGACCACATCCTGACCATCTGCCCCCTATACAAACCACCCTCGGAAGCCAGCCTCTTTGATGTGGGACCAGAGTTAAGGGCATGGCTACAAGATACGGAGTTGGACCTCTGACGTTACACGAAAGAAGAAGAAGACATAGCAGAGCCAAGTTATTCGTGCTGCCCCACGCTTTTAATAAGGTATGAGCAGGTTAAACACCTTTTTTGTTGGTAAATCTATTCCATCATTTACGACCTACAAACAACTCTTATATTTTGTGTAGACGTACTTGATGTGGTGGGTGCTAACATTACATTTGAAGTATGTGTTTGTTCCTAATGTGCGCTCAGTATATTGCGGTATGTGGGCCGATGTGTATGCTACATGAGGGTATAATTATTTGTATTTTCAGGCTGTATAGGCGCCGATACAGCCTGAAAATACAAATAATTATTACCCTCGTGTTCATCACATACCGCAATATACTGAGCGCACATTAGGAACAAACACATTCAGATTCAGATTCAGATTCAGATTCAGATTACTTTATTCGCCATTTTATACAGGTACAAAACAGTTATGACATTACAGTGCATACTTTTTCCACAATTAAGAACAATACAACAGTAAATAAATAATTTTAAGTAAAGTGCAAGACAGGACAGAACAGTGAGACACCGATAAGACTGTGAAAGTGCGGTGGTTGGGGACATGGATACAGTGCAACACAAAGTTCAAGTCCAGAAGTCCAGCCCTAGCAGCTCGCCATAGAGGGGGGGGGGAGCAGGGGGACACCTGACTCGTTTACCAGGCGAGCTGCTGAGGGGAAGAAACTCAGTCTGTGGCGGGACTTTAGTGTCTGGGGGAGCATGTTGAAGAGGTTGTGACCCGGGTGGGCGGGGTCTGCCATGATCTTCCTCGCCCTCCTCAAGGCCCTGGTGGAGTGTAGGGACTCGAGGGAGGGAAGGGGGCAACCGATCACCCTCTCCGCCGAGCGTATCACCCGCTGCAGCTTGGCCTTGTCTCTGACCGTGGCTGCAGGGAACCAGGTGATGATGGAGAGGGTGAGGATGGACTGGATGATGGCGATGTAAAACTGGACCATCATGGTCCTCGGCAGCCTGAACTTCCTCAGCTGACGTAGGAAGTACATCTTCTTCCGGGCCTTTTTATTGAGAGCGATGGTGTTCAGCTCCCATTTCAGGTCCCGGGAGAGTGTCATGCCGAGAAAGCGGCAGGACTCCACAGAGGCCACCGGGGTGCCTCCCAGAATGATCGGGGTGGGGGGGCTGCCTTCCGCCTGAAGTCCACTACCATCTCCACTGTTTTATGGGCATTGAGGTCCAGGTTGTTGCAGCTGCACCAGCTCAGCAGCCTCTCAATCTCCCTCCTATAGGCGGACTCGTCCCCCCTGGATATGAGACCCACCAGGGTGGTGTCGTCCGCAAACTTCAGGAGTTTGACCGAGGGGTGCAGAGAGACGCAGCTGTTGGTGTACAGGGAGAATAGTAGTGGGGACAGAACACAGCCCTGTGGGGAGCCAGTGCTGATGGACTTGGGATCGGAGATGTTGATTCCCAAACACATCAAATGTAACATTAGCACCAACCACATCAAGTACGTCTACACAAAATATAAGAGTTGTTTGTAGGTCGTAAATGATGGAATAGATTTACCAACAAAAAAGGTGTTTAACCTGCTCATACTTTAATAAAAGCGTGGGGCAGAAGGAATAACTTGGCTCTGCTATGTATCGTGCTTCCATTCAAACAGACGGCAACACACACGCAGTCAAGTCTCACTCGTGTGAGACTTCCTCTACATACTCTTCAATCCCTGGCCAGGGTACTCCTGGGTCCTAGTGCCCCCCATGTTACACTATATGTCATGCACATGTATTTTATATGTTAATAAAATTGCATTTATCTATAGTCCTAATTCTGTCACTGTTTGATGTCACAAAGAAGGGTGTATCCGAAAGCTGTCTACAACATGTAACAGGTGATGAAAAAGTAAACAAATAATTAACTGTATTAGACATTTGTTAATGCAGTTCCTTCTCGGGGATTCGCTCATAGCTAAGAGCAGGATTTACAAGCACGGAAGAGCAGTCGTAAGTCGGACAGACTGGTGTGCGCCAGGGGCGGTTCTAGCATCAGACCTTTAGGGGGGCTTAGCCCCTAGAGCAGTAGCATAATTTCACTAAATGCCATGTTCAGGCAAGGGAGGGTGTAGGGGGGGGTTGGATTTTTTTTGTCAAATCAGTTGTGCAATAGTCAATTTTGGTGAGTTGTTTCTATACAATTCACTTTTACATTTAGGTAACATTAATGAACAACTACAGTATTAAGGAGACAACTACAGTATGTAAGTAGTAAACCTATTATTATTATTTTTTTTATTCCAGTCGATCATAATGATCATGATCATATTACGGAGCGCTCACTGCGTTCGAGAGAGAGAGAGAGAGAGGGAGAGAAAGAGAGGGAGAGAGAGAGATAGAGAGAGAGACTCACATTTTCGTATATCCATCTATGGCAGGCAGTGTTGCGATGCTCATATCAACACTGGTTGCACGCACGCTAATGACCCCACGTGCACGCTCGCTCCCAGGCGCGTGCGCGCGCTCCCGCGCATGCGCATAAATGTTCCCTCGCATAAGGATAGACTAAAGACAGTGCCTAATTGCCTCTACGAATGGAATGTGTAACACCTGACGACCGGCGCTATTGATATGCAAAGTAGCCAGGTGGGTACTGCGAGTTGGCGCATCAGTCGAGTGCAGCGCATTCCTGTGTGCATGCGCGTGCACATCCGTGCGTGTGCGTGCACGCGCTTCTGCTCACAAAACGTTGGTTGCGCGGAGTGCAACCTCGTCCCATGAGCAACGCATCACTGTGGGAAAAAGACATTTCCAGTGAGTGAAGGTTTGTTCAAATCATGAGGGAACAAAATACTATTTTGAGGCCACAAAATATTATTTTGAGGCATCAAATTGATTAATTTGAGGGAACAAAATACTTGAAGTAACAATTTTGAGGCCACAAAATGTTATTTTGAGGCCCAAAATTGATTAATTTGAGGTAACTAAATACATTTTGAGGTAACAAAATACTATTTTGAGGCCACAACATATTTTTTTCATTTTGCGTGGCAGCAATTGCCTTTGTAGCAAGCAGATTAGCTGGGCTATCTAACTAACATTAGCTGAACTGACATTAGCTTGATAGCTAACTAGCGAATAGCATCAGCTAGCTAACATTAGCTAATGTTCTTTGACACTATTATTACACCAACACCATGGAACTAAAGACCAATTTGACAACGTTCTCTGTCAGAATAGTCAGTAATTTTATATAGTGCTAGCTAACGTTTCAACATACTTGTCTTGTTGCCCATCAGCACTGGCAAATTCACTATTACTAAACTAGTTACAGTAGGTAGCTAGCTACATCTGCTTCCACGTCTTGTGTTGAATGTTGGACTGGGACTTGACATGACGTTACCAACGTCTTTGACATTTTTTTTTTTTTTTTTATAGTTAACCAATGAGGTCAACAGGTTACTACCGGCAATCCATGTCTGTAATAATAATAAAACAAGAATACAAAAATAAAACATTTATTACAAAAATAAAAAAAAGTATTATTATTATTTTTTTTAATCTTAGGGGGGCTAATACTACATTTAGGGCTTCAGCCCCCCTAAAAAGGGTCTAGAACCGCCACTGGTGCGCCATGTTCTTAAGGTCTTTATTTGGGAGGAATCATGGTGATTGCGTTCACGTAGATTCTCCAGACATCCTCGGAATTAAATAATTATAATAATAATAAATACGACAACATTTGTATGACCTGTTAACGTTTAAGAAATGATTGCTCATCCATTTATGTATTTATTGCTAAAAGACAGTTTAGCATGCAAGCACACACACACCATGAAACACAACATCCATCACCGCGCTCACCCCAAAACACATCACTGTATAACCACCATCTATGGAATTGAATTTTACAAATTGCCATTTCTCGTCTGTTTCTTTAATTGATCATTTCCTCTCGTCTCTTCACCCTCTCCCTTTTACATTTCACCTCTTTTTCTCAACAAAACCCCTCCCAGTTGTTTTTAATCATACTGTAAATTGACTGTAGCCATTCACTTTGAATTTAAATAAACCCATGTCGTTTCTACGGTACAAGACATTAAGAAATGCAAATGTGACCTCTGTTGTATAGCCAGGAACAAATTCAGCAAAACACACACCACTAAAGGACAAACACATTTCATGTCCAATTAAAGTGGGTAGACTACGGTGCACTGCACACCACACACACACACACACACACACACACACACACACACACACACACACACACACACACACACACACACACACACACACACACACACACACACACACACACACACACACACACACACACACACAGACACACACACACACACACACACACACACACACACACACACACACACACTGAAAATGGTTTCTTCCTCCCATTTCATGGCAACTCAATTCGATTCTTCAAACAGAACAATCAGCTTTGCCAAATGCACCCTTTGAAGCAAAGGCTGCTTAAATATTAATTTCCACAAACTATTCAAGTACAGCATGAGCCACTGCTCATTTAATTTAGTTGCTGCTTGTCACTGCTGTTGCTTGCAGCTCTCCACAGCTGTCACACGTTTCATTCTCACCGTCTGAGCTCTGATTAATTCTTTTACACCAATTATAGGGTGAAAATGATTAACAACAAGCTAATAACAAATAAAAACCTGCTTAAGGGTTCTCAAAAGTGTTACAATTAATTATTAATATTGTAAACAGTGGAGCTAAACTATTAATCTACCAGACAGACACAGAGGGAAATAATGCAATATTAATTACTGTTATCCATTAAAACAGGAATTGCTCAATGTATGCATTCTGGTTGAAATACAATTATAGTGTTGAATGTGAGGAGGATAATGTGAGGAGCCAGAGGTGTTTCCAGTAGAAAACATGGAGGATGAGGATGATCGGCCCTCGTCAACTCAGAAAATCTGAGATTTCTTGAAATAGCACCAGGAAGTTGCACTCGAATGGTAAATACCAGTGGTAAACCAGTGGCAAGTTCCACGGGCAAGTTTACGAGTTGTGACCTTTCATTGACCCTTCACCTTTTGCAAACAACAATTGCAAACATGGAGTATCATGAGACATCATCAGAAATATGATGTTGACTTGCTGGGATTCCTAAAAATCACTCAAACCAACTGCATCAAGAAAGAAAGGTTGAATAATCAGTCTGAATATGCTGCCTTGCATCACCTAACCAGCTCACCTCGTATTGACCATCTGGTCACATGATACATTTTCTGACGTCACCAGTTGAGGAGGACTATGAGAGTGGATTATACCCCAACCAGTGTTGTAGTACTCAAGCCTGTTTTTGGGTTCCAGCTGAGAGGTAGGAGCTGGAAAACATAACGGTTCCATAACCATATCTGAAGTCTTATAGTCATACAGGTCCAAAGTTTATAAAAATCCCACGGAAAATAAGTGTTTTACAAAGGTTTTTGTAATGTGTGTACCGCAATAATTCAGCGTGATTATCCAAAATGGCCGTCCGCTTCGATTCATTCAGACGCGCGAGTCAAAACAAAGAACTTGTTGGTCTTCTTCTGACCCCTTCTCGTTGCAAGCAGCGCTTGTCTGTGATCGCTTTTGGAGCAGACGCTCCTTGGCTACAATGGTGGTGAATTATTTTCGCCATCAGCGGTGACTGGTCAGTTTACAACCGGACGCGGCCACTCGTCGAATCGGCTTGTCAAATGACGCTCGCCGGATATTACGTCTTGCCCCGAAGCACGCAATAGGTTGAGAGTGGTGACGATCGAACGGCGGGAAGTTGAACTTTCCAACAATGTATTGAATGATCAGGAGAAATGCAGCCCGGAGCCGGCAGACCAGCGCAAAGTGCCACGACGTGCGCGAGCGTGACGGCCCATATGAGGGCCGCAGAACGTTAGGAGGTCAAATATTTTTCTAAAGATGATCCGTGTGCTTCAGTACCTTCCTTTTTGTATCCTATGACTTATCTCAGAAGCAGAACTGTATGGTTGGTAGTTTGCTCATAATGAAGTCATCTCGGTGAACTAGAACAGGCAACCTGCCCGTGGCGAGGACGTGACTTGGCCTTCCTGTGCCACTCATAGCTCAGACAACACGGCCCAGCGAGCAGGATGTGCTCATGTGTGTAAATCTACAGATGCCGGTGTTCATGTCCATGTAGTAGCTGAGATGAGCGCCTGGGGGGTGGGGGTCAGGGGGTCAGGGGAGCTATAGAATAGTCAGTACCTGGCATTCCTCAGCCATCGACGCGGCACCGGGGAAAGGTGCGCTCGATACCCACCCGTGATTAATTAGAAAGTATCCGCGGCGGCAGCAGCGCTGGAAGGCCGATCAATGGCCGCGTGATTAGAGGAGCGGGTCCTCTGTCTCTAACTGACTGAATCGTCTGCTCCCTCTAAATGAACATGATGCAGACCACAGAGAGAGAGAGAGAGAGAGAGAGAGAGAGAGAGAGAGAGAGAGAGAGAGAGAGAGAGAGAGAGAGAGAGAGAGAGAGAGAGAGAGAGAGAGAGAGAGAGAGAGAGTATGGGACAGCACTAAACAGACTAATCGCTAGCCTATTGCTCACAGACAATGATAGTCACTACACTTATAACATAAGTTACTACTGAAGATTACAATGGGCGAGATCAGACAGGCTAGACAGATAGACTAGAGGACTATTAACTAGACAACAGGGGTGAAAAGGTTTTCCCTTTCCAGGATTCCTATCGGAAAATTGATAGAATAGTCCAACACTGCAACAATACATTATTCTAAATCCATAAGAGAGATCTTTCCCAAGACAAATAGTATTCAGTTTGAATAAAACTCTATTGAATCATTACATGTACTACTGTATTTACCGTAACTGTAATCTACAGGGCCGGACTGGGGAAATAATTCATACCGGGAGATATAGCGCGAAATATAGCCCCAATCAGGCCACTTTTTAAGTGGGGGGTCTGGGGGTCCCCCACCCGGAAAATTTTAGTTACAAAGACTTAATTTCCTACATTCTGGTGAATTTTAGTGCATGTGAATCACAAACTAATGAGCCAACAATTGCTTAGTACAATGTACTGTTATGAACCTCAAATAAAACTGTTGTGGCACTAGCAATGGTATACTCTCTCCACCTTCAAAAAGAAAAAAGCAAGAGCACAACATATTTTTCTATTTACTATTATAATACAGTTAACCACTCTCTCCACCTATTCAAACAAGGCAAGAGCACAATACCATATTCACTTTACTGATGCACTACCCATCAACAGTTAAAATAGCCCTTTACATAAACATTAAATAACAGACCTTTCATTACAATACTATAATAACAGTAGCCACTGCCAGAATAGTGACACATGTATCACGTGTGGTGAGCACACGCATGCATGCACAACGAAGACAGAAGATTGCGTTGTCTCAATCATTTTAACGATAGGTTATGTAGATAACCTAGTTATATTAGTATAGGCTAAGCTCCCGCTCTGAGCCTTACGAGATACTCTATATCGCCTGTGATACCTAATGTATCTCCCACGAACAAAAACACATGCACCCCACCTGTATGGGGCCCCGCCCCTTATGGTGGCACCACCCATATAATCATGACTCTGGTCATGACACACCCTTCCTCGCCAAAAACCCGTCCCAGGAAAAGATCCCTCAAGAGGGAACTCAGGGCGCGCAGAGCGGGAGCTTAGCCTATACTAATATAACTAGGTTATCTACATAACCTATCGTTATATTTCGTATGGCATCGCTCCCGCTCTGAGCCTTACGAGATAATGGGGAAGAGCGGGTGCGAGACCCGACAGATGTACCCCCTGAGGACCCGTAAGCCCACATCAAGGGGTGCGGGGAGCCCTGTCACCCCATCCTTCCTAACGAAGGGGGGGCGCAGTCAACTCCACCTGAATGCGAACAAGAGGGAGCCAGAACCCCTTGAACACACCGTACAGGCGGAACCACGTGTGACTCAACACACTGCGGCCCATACCCATACACTCCCGCTACCCGACCAAAGGACGGGAAGCAGGAAAGGCCACAGACCCCAGAACCGCCTGGGAGACAGAACCCCCGGTCATGTCCATGAGGTAAAACCTTACAAAGGAAGCTGCAGCACAGATGTCCTCCACCGAGGCCCCACCCAGGAGAGCGGCAGAGGCAGCCACCCCACGAGTGGAGTGCGCCCTGACGCCCCCAGGGGGATCCTGCCCAGCCAGCGTGTAGCAGAGGGTAACACCCTCGCACAACCAATGGGACAGGCGCTGCTCCGACAGTGCCTTACCAGCACGAGCCCCACCGTAACAGACAAAAAGCTGGTCGGTAACCCTGAAATCCTGAGTACGGCTGAGGTAAATCCCCAAGCACGGACTGGACATGACAGGTGAAGGCCCGCATCTAACTCACCAGTGTGAGGAGGAGGACGAAACGCCTGAACCACAATATCCCGGGAGCGGAAAGAACTCCGGATATTCTCAGGCACGAAAGCAGGATTAGGTCGCAGAGTGACACCGCAATCGGTCCGAAAAGACAGGCACTCTGGACGTACCGAGAGAGCACAGAGCTCACCTACGCGTTTAGCGGAAGTGACAGCCAGAAGGAACGCGGTCCTGAAGGACAGCTGTCCCAACGGCGCCCGCTCGAGCGGCTCAAACGGGGCCAAGGACAACCGACCGAGGACCAATTGAAGATCCCAAGTCGGAGCCAAGGAGCGTTGCACCGGCTTAACGCCGTAAGCGCGACAGTGGAGGGAGCATGCGCATTCCAGATGGTAACACCATCAGGATCAAGAACCTGCACCCCTCAACGTACCCGTCCCAACAACTGACCTAACAGATGTATGGGGAAGAATCCCTGGCGGCACGGCATCGGTCCCAGACCTGCCTGGCCATGTCCAGACGCAATCCTCACCCGTCAGGATGAGGGCCGCCCCGCGACAGTACACCTGCACCCACATTCTCCCTGCCGGGGATGTGGGGAGCCCTTAGGCCGCGCAGATGGAGGACGCCCATAGCCAGCCGCCCGCCGCCTGGTGCAGACAGGGGGAGCGTACTCCTCCCTGTCTGTCGATACACGACACTGACGTCGTATCGTCCGTCCTGATCAACACCATTTGTGGACCAGAAGGACCGCTTTCAACACCAACACATTGAACGTAGCGCAGACCGGGCAGCATGGTTTGCCAGCTGCCCCCTACTGCGTTGGCCCGACGCATCACCAGCGAGGGAGGCGTCGGTGAAAACGCGACGTGAGACAGCGCCGTAACCGTCCTAGGACGGAACCTCCCGAGCGTGTTGACAACACGCTCCGAGATGGATGCCCATAGCCCTCCAACCGTTGACTGGGAAGAGGAATACTCTACATCCAGTCTACAGCAACCCCAGGCTGGTAGAGACCTGCCTGGTACGAGACCTGACGATCCACCTTGACCGCGAAGGACCAGAACGTCATCAGGGCAGAACACTCCGTAACCCCGGATGACGCAGAGGCCCCAGTGCGGCCTCCACGCACTTGGTGAAGATGCGGGGAGCCAGAGAAAACCGAACGGCAGCCTCTGGTACTCATACGCTAACCCTGCAAAGGAAGCGTAGGTAAGCCCTAGGATGGAAGATCGGGGATGCGCATACGCATCCTACAGGTCTATGGAGGAGAACCAGACCCCCACCTGACAGTGTTCAACAGGTAGGAGACGATCCAAAAAATGCTGAACCTTCCCATGGGACAGGTCCAGCCTGGGTCTTACACCCCTCCCTCCCGACTTCTCGGGCAGAGAACACCGGGAGGAGAACGCCACGACGATGGCTTGCTTCGTCCACAGAGATTGGATCTCGTCGACCAGAGCTGTCCCTGCTGGAGACCCCGACAACAGGGTCTGTACCAAACCTGAAAACGGGTGGGGTTGTGTAAACACAAGTCCCCGCCTCACCATTCTCTCCATCTACCTCGACATATGGTACTGCCGTAGTCATATGTGACGACACTCCCAACGCACCCGCCGTCACGTGGCGCAGGTCCGCCAGGAACTGTAGATAGTTGGCCCGGTCCCCCCCGCTGTGCGAAGACAACCCTGGAATCGTGCGAGGAGCGCGTTCCGTGTCGGAACACCTGACCCTGACACCACCCACGAGGCAATCGCACCCAAGGGGGAACCCCGACAGAAAAGGGCCTGTCTGATACGGGGGGCTTCCGATCAAAAAAGCCCCCCCACTGAACACCCCTCCAGAACATGCTGAAGGAGTTGTTCCGCAGCCGGACATGCAAGGTGTAAGGCCCCCATGGGTTCCTACACACCGTAGCCCTGCAGTGATATCACTACCACCCCAAACCATGTGAGCTGCGACCACTTGCCAATATTCCAGGAGTGGGAGCACCAACATGATACCTGGCCTGGCGAAGGCGAGGCCGGGGAAGCCCGCACTGTGTGCCTCAAAAGGTTTCGAGCCCCCCTGCTGACAACACTTAAGTTGACAGACGTAACACCAGGCTCAACCAACACAGTTCAAGGTGTGGGAGCCGCTTGACAGCACAACATTCTCACGGACAGACCCAGGCTCAGCCATCAACTGGGTGTCAGCCCCTGTCTCCATGAGAAGCGAAGAATGGGGCCGCATACGCTTCAATGAAGGTTCGCGGCCCGCAGCCAAAGGAGAATGCTCAGAGCCCCGCCTCTGGGGATACCAGAGAGAGGATTGAACGGGGAGCGGGCTGCTCGCGGCAAAATGACGACGGAGTGGTTTACCAACACCGAAATCACCCAAAATGGCCGATCCCTCGGCCGCCAAGACTGTCGGCCTCGCGATACCCTGTCGATTCTCCAACCAGGGCACCACTGGCGGGGGAAACATGGCCGCCTGTCGAGGGCCCCGTCATCGCCGCTGACGAGGCCGTGCTCTCTCTTCTTCCGGCTGCGCGGTGTGAGGCGGTGTAGGGCCTAGGACAATACCGCCCGCGCTCCAGCAGAAGACCAAAATCCCCTGCGGAGAGGGGAACCCTGAGCGGTTATAGCTTGCGGCTGGGTCAAAGCTAATAACGTCAACATCCTCGACGGAGTGGTTTACCAACACCGTGCGCGATGTGTCGACGTCGGCCGGCCCTCAAGGCCCCTCCACCAGACACCATCTCGCCAGGCCGACCCATGGTGTCGGCCGGGCGGGGCATTGTTTCAATATATCAAAAACAAAGGACTGACGTTAACATGGAGCACCAGTGGTGATTGCAAACAGCACCCTCCACTGTGGTGTGGACCATGAAAAGGTTAAATGAATAAAAAGAGCTAAACCACAAAAACTGTAGAATGAGCAAACCCATACACACAAAGTTTAAGGGGAGACGGACCAGACCCGTCTTCATTCAAAATATTCACAACAGAACACCAGCCCTAGTTTAGCCCATTTACCAAAAAAGGTAAACAAAGCCCCCCCCCCGCACTACTCCCCCAGTATACCGATTGACCGTCAGTATGAATGGTTTGAGAGGAGAGAAAGCTGTAGCAAGACAGACCTTCTCATAGCAGAGTGACAAAATGAAACAATAGCCCCCTACACAGGGCCGCCCCAGGAGATGGGGGGCCTCGCGTCTAAAAACGCACAGGGCCTCACATTTCTCCCAAGCGGCCCTGCCCTTATACTACTGCAGCCTAACGCCAGGCAATGTGGAACCCAAGACAACAATTGCCTGTGCACAGACACGCAACATGTTTACCATGTCGGCTGGACCCATAGCCCCACTACCCGACGCCAACCCAGATGGGAACACCGTTCAACAAACCCCGCCGGAACACAAGGTAATACCTGGCTAGAACCTAGCCACGACCTACCCCGTTGTCAACCCATTTACCCGTCATCAAACGAGGAACATCACAGGCCCGTCGTGTCGCCGAAAACATGCGTCGAAGATGCCAGGGGCCAGCAACCTCCGGTAAGCTTCCAACATTATTAATCTTCCTTAATCTTTTACATTCCGCTAGCTCGCATGGTGCAAAGCATCCAGTGCGCTGGGACGAAAATAGAGGAAGGGTGTGTCATGACCAGAGTCATGATTATATGGGTGGTGCCACCATAAGGGGCGGGGCCCCATACAGGTGGGGTGCATGTGTTTTTGTTCGTGGGAGATACATTAGGTATCACAGGCGATATAGAGTATCTCGTAAGGCTCAGAGCGGGAGCGATGCCATACGAAATATAACTATAAAATGAGCTCAAAGTATGAGCTCACTGACTGAAATTTCCAACAAAAAGCATCAATTGTCAAATAATATTGATCACATTAACTAGACTAGATGTTTTTGAGGAAATTAGAAAGGGAACAACAACTTAACCCTTGTGTCTGATCAGATTCTTATTTTTTTGATAACTTTGCAGTGATTATGTTTGTAGCCAATGTGGCAAAGGTGTGTAATCTTTGAATTATCTTGGAATTATTTTGACTCTCTCTTTCATAAATTGTTTATTCAACTTCAGCCCCAATCATAACCACCACATATTGTTTTTTGTAATGTCAGATTTAACAACTCCTTTTGGGAGTGTGCCATCTGCCATTCCATTCGCCGCCTCCACGGTCAATCAGTTGTATCGCCTGGTCCCGCCTCCACCAATCACAAGCGGCAGCACGGCTCCATTGTGTGTGTGTGTGTCCGCGTGAGGGAGAGAGAGTCAGATAGTTCTCCAACTCTGTAGCAGACAGTGAAATCCTGGTTGTTCCCCACCCACCTGGTTATCTAAAAACTATCGCGCCGCGCCGACGCCACAACTAGAAACAATGGCCTGGCAAATTTTTTTTTTAAATTATAATACAAAAATATATAATATTTATTTTTTTATATAATGTTTTTTTTTGTATCTGTGCAGGCCACGCCACCGGGAAAACTCCCGGTGCTCCCGATGGCCAGTCCGGGCCTGGTAATCTATATTACATGAGAGGGAAAGATACACACCCTTGTACCTCTACTGGACTACAACTGACTAAAGATACACACCCTTGTACCTCTACTGGACTACAACCAGGGAACAAATTGAACTTTTTGACTTACCAGCCGTTCGGCTGGTAGATTTTAAAAACTACCAGCCGGGCAGATTTTTTACCAGCCAAAAATTATAAATAGCTTTTTAGTATATCGCCATGTGTTATTATTACTATATAATACTCTCATATGCTATTTTCAATTAATATCATAAACAACATAAGGAATATTAGCATAATTTTTAGTGGACTGAAGGAATGAGTCAGCGTTAATAGTTTTAAATGCAAATAATTTATTGAAACATAGAAGTGGGGTCGGGACACACACACACACTGTTTCAACTCACCACCCCCGCATCATATTGTAGTCTGTCTTCAAACTTCCACTCCTCTCGAAACTTTTTTATATTTGAATATCAACATTATCTGTCCATCCTCAGTAATCCTCAGTTTACTATAATAAACTCCTGTCCTGAGTCCTGACTAGTGACTTGGTCATCTTTCCAAACGCACGCACACACACAGGGAAGGGGAGAGTGCCCCCCCATTTCCCTTTCCCCAGTCCACACTGTGTCTGCTGTTCTCTATGGCTCTGCGCCTCTGCCTCTGATCAGGATTAGCTTGTTAGCTTACGCTAACGTTGTAGTGATTGTAATGGTACATAAACGTTAATTTCGGGCGATGTGGGCATAAAGGAATGGCGACGGTGCAAAGCATGTAGATGCATTTGATCCGTTGTGAGAAGAAAAAAAACACCACAGACTTATTTCTGGACGTGTAGGCGCACTGCTGTGTTAACGCTGCTCTGCTTTCAGAAACACGGACTGGACGGATATTATGACTCGCAGAGTTGCTACAGGGTTTTTCAAAATAAGAGTATCATATGAACCTGAACATTGCTAGCTGCCGGAGCCCAGATATTATGACTGGAGCTGCGCTTGGGGCGGAAATGAGACCCGCACAGGATTTTCAAAATAAGAGTATCGATATGAACTACACGCCAGACGGCGGGCAGACCTATATTTTTAATCGCCAAACCTTAAATCTACAGGCCATTGGCGCTTGGCGGGTGGTTATTTTGTTCCCTGACTACAACTGACTAAAGATACACACTGTACCTCTACTGGACTACAACTGACTAAAGATACACACCCTT
Organism: Notolepis coatsorum; assembly: GCF_963971535.1. Classification (NCBI taxonomy): domain Eukaryota; kingdom Metazoa; phylum Chordata; class Actinopteri; order Aulopiformes; family Paralepididae; genus Notolepis; species Notolepis coatsorum. The sequence goes on along the minus strand of NC_140180.1, from coordinate 85,116,684 downwards.
GTACCTCTACTGGACTACAACTGACTAGAGATACACCCTTGTACCTCTACCTCTACCTCTACCTCTAGATGGCAAGAGATGGCGCTGCTACGACCGGCTGCCTATCTGTGCGTTCCGTCGAGACTGTGCTTACTTTTGTTAATATTTATTGTTTTAAGAGTTTTGTTTGTACCAACTGTTGGTGCATTTAATGTGTATGACCGTCAGTCACTCATAGACATTGGATTACGGGAAATTTACCAACTGGATTGCTCTCTGGATCAGCTCACCGAACAACAACAATGGCCTGCTGACGGTCAACAATGGGACCATACCTCGACCCACACAACAAAGGAACCAGGTGACGAGGAAGGAGAGCCGGTGTCCGAAACAGACTGCGAGCCAGGCGACACAGAACGCCATTGCCCAGCATATTGCTGGCCAATGTACAATCAATAGATAATAAACTGGACGACATCAGAGCAAGGATTCAATTCCAAAGAGACGTTAGAGACTGCAATGTTATCTGCTTCACCGAGACGTGGTTGACGCCGGACATCCCAGACCACGCCATTCAACCGGCCGATCACTTTTTCATTCATCGAAAAGATCGAACAGCAGAATCCGGTAAACAGCGGGGAGGTGGGATAGCCTTCATGTTGAACAACAATTGGAGTGATCCAGGCAACGTGAAGGAACTTTCAAACCACTGCTCCCCAAACCTGGAGTATATATCCATCAAGTGCCGGCCTTTCTTTCTCCCGAGAGAGTTAACGTCGGTCATTCTGATCGGAGTGTATATTCCACCACAAGCAAATACAGGCGACACGCTCTCGAAGCTACACGACGAGGTAAATAGAATCCAAGCAGCTAACGTTGATGCTGCTATTGTGGTTGTGGGTGATTTCAATAGCGCCAACCTGAGAAGAGTATTGCCAGACTTCTACCAGCATGTGACTTGTAACACCAGAGGCGGTAATATTTTAGACCATTGTTACTCGCAATTTAAGAGTGGATACAAGTCTCATTCTGCCAGTGGATTCGGCAAGTCTGACCATGACGCCATCTTCCTTTCTCCGCAGTATAAACAAAGTCTCAAGCGCGCACCGGTAGTCTCGCGAGATGCAGAAATGGTCTGTTGAATCAGAGGAAACGCTACAGGCTGCACTTGAATGTACAGACTGGGGGGTGTTCCGCGATAACACAGATAACATTAATGACTACACGGAGACAGTGCTGGACTTTGTTTGTACTTTGGTGGAAGAAACAATCCCCACTACCACAATTAGAGTTTACCCAAACCAAAAGCCCTGGGTAGACAAATCCGTCCGCGAGGCTCTGAAAACGTGCACCTCAGCATACAACGCCGGGCTTGTGGCAGGCAACATGAATGACCACAAGGTGGCGAGATACAACGTCAGGAGAGTAGTAATAGAAGCAAAGAGGCACTACAGGGATAAAATTGAACTCCAATATGAACAGGCTGACTCTAGAGCTATGTGGCAGGGCCTCAGAACGATGACAGATTACAAAGGCACCTCCCTCAAGCTGAACAGTGACATCTCCTTAGCAAATGATCTCAATACCTTCTATGCAAGGTTTGAGGCTGGGAATAACAACACCAGCCTACGAACCACTGCAATGGAGGGGGGGGACACTGCTGATGGAGACTCAGTGTTCAGGGTAACAGAACATGAGGTGAGGAGGACCTTTAAGAAAGTGAATATCAGGAAGGCAGCAGGACCGGACGGTATCCCCGGCCGCATCCTAAAAGTCTGTGCCGACCAACTGGCCCCGGTATTCACTGACATATTTAACCTGTCCTTGGAACAGGCTGTCATCCCCACCTGTCTGAAGAAGTCCACTATTATCCCTGTACCCAAAAAATCCAAGCCTGCTTGCCTCAACGACTACCGCCCTGTAGCTCTCACCTCCATTGCTATGAAGTGCTTTGAGAAGCTAGTAAAGGGCTACATCTGCTCCTCCCTCCCCATCAACCTGGACCCCCTGCAATTTGCATACCGCCCCAACAGGTCCACGGAGGACGCCATAGCCCATGTGCTGCACACAGCAGCATCACACCTGGACAAGAGGCAGTGGAACTATGTGAGAATGCTGTTCATCGACTACAGCTCAGCATTCAATACCATAGTCCCCTCCAAACGCATAGCCAAGCTCAGGGACCTGGGCTTGAACTATGACCTCTGCCAGTGGGTCTTGGACTTCCTGACGGGCAGACCCCAGGTGGTGAGAGCAGGCAACTGCACCTCCTCATCCATCACTCTCAACATAGGGGCCCCCCAGGGCTGTGTTCTGAGTCCCCTCCTCTACTCCCTGTACACACATGACTGTGTGGCACAGCGGAACAACAACACAATCATCAAATTGGCTGACAACACAGTAGTGGTGGGCCTGATCTCTGATCTCAAGGTCCTAGCGGGATGGTGTCAAGAGAACAGCCTCTCCGTGAACATCAGCAAAACAAATGAGATGATTGTGGACTTTAGGAGGTCGGGGGTCAGGGACTACAACCCCCTCAGCATCGACGGGGCACCGGTTGAGAGAGTGAACAGTTTTAAGTACCTCGGAGTCCACATATCCGAGGACTTGACATGGACCACACACATTGACAGTGTTGTGAAGAAGGCACGGCAACGCCTCTACTTCCTCAGGCGCCTAAGGAAGTTCCAAGTCAGTCAGAAGATCCTTAAAAACTTCTACTCATGTACAATAGAGAGCATCCTGGCAATATCACCTCCTGGTTTGGGAATAGCACCGCACAAGACCGTAGCAGACTACAGAGAGTGGCCCGTTCAGCTGAACGCACAATTGGAGGGGGGCTTCCCACTCTCCAGAACATTTACAACAAGCGGTGCATGGGTAAGGCTAAGAGAATTATCAAAGACTCCAGCCACCCAAACAACTGCCTTTTTGAACTGCTGCGGTCAGGCAAGCGATACCGGAGTCTCATGGCAAGCACAGAAAGACTCAGAAGAACCTTCTATCCCCAGGCCATCAGGATGCTCAACGAACAATAACACTATGTAACAACCATCAAATGCACTCACAGCACACACATCCACACACATTCACTTTAAACAAACAACTCACTGCAGCACCCACTTTACACACTTTAGAACACCTAAACACACTTTATATTTATTGGTAAAGAATTTGCACTACAACCCATACCTCATTACACCTTACTGTAAATTGTACCTAAATTGTACCTCATCCCATTTCTGCTTTGCACTGTATAGTATATTAGTATATTGTATAGTATATTGTATGGTAACTCAGTTACTTCTACTCTGCATTGAACATTGTACATATGTACATACTGAACACTTGTGTCTACGTACTTGACTTCTATTTTATACTTGCTATACTTATTTTATTTTATACTTATCTATTTTTGTCTAGAACAGTCTCTGGAAGGCGGTTAGGTGGCCGAGCGGAGATTGCGTTCGTCACCAGCCCCGGAGCTGAGCTGGATTTGCCTGTTCGAATCCGGCTCATAGCTCCGGGGTTGTCACCAGCTTGGCTGGCCGTCTGCACTGATACGATTGGCTGTATCAGAGGGTGGGAGAAGCTGGCGGGGTGGGTCCGGGTCGTTGTAAACAGCGACTCCTACAGTTCGGTCGGGGCGCCTGCTAAGCGCGGATTGGACGTGAGGGGGATAGTGTGGTCCTCCCACACGCTACGCCCTCTCAATGAGAATCCGCGCTGCCAGGTGAAAAGAAGCGGTGATTGGCTGGACGTGTGTCGGAGGAAGCACGTGGTAGCCTCCACTCTCCCAGATGATCTGACTGTGGGGGGTAAGTGCGCAGCGACCAGGAAGGGACTGGGAATTGGCATACGACTAACATTGGGATGGGAGAAAATCGGAGGAAAAATGGAGGGGGAAAAAGACAAAAAAAAAAAAAAAAAAAACAGTCTCTGGAGCGTAACAGAAAGAAGCATTTTGTATAAAAGTATTCTGTACTTCTGTATGACAACTAATAAAGAAACTTGAAACTTGAAACTACTGGACTACAAGATGGCTGCACGTTTGTGAGTTGTGAGTTTGTCTCTGTTTTTACCTCGTCTAATGTCGGCTAAACTGGATTAAATTCCCATTCCCCTTGCCCCACTTTGCCTTTTATGTATTTTTGTATGTTTGTTTTTTGTTTTTGCTGCCATTTTGGCCAGGTCTTGCTCGAAAAAGAGATCTTTGATCTCAAGTGACTATCTGGTAAAATAAAGGTAAAAAAAAAAAAAAAAAAAAAGATACACACTGTACCTCTACAGGACTACAACTGACTAAAGATACACACCATTGTACCTCTACTGGACTACAACTGACTAAAGATACACACCCTTGTACCTCTACTGGACTACTGTGCTGACTAAAGATACACCCTTGTACCTCTACTGGACTACAACTGACTAAAGATACACACTGTACCTCTACAGGACTACAACTGACTAAAGATACACACCCTTGTACCTCTACTGGACTACAACTGACTAAAGATACACACTGTACCTCTACTGGACTACAACTGTCTAAAGATACACACCCTTGTACCTCTACTGGACTACAACTGTCTAAAGATACACACTGTACCTCTACTTACTGGACTACAACTGACTAAAGATACACACTGTACCTCTACTGGACTACAACTGACTAAAGATACACACCCTTGTACCTCTACTGGACTACAACTGACTAAAGATACACACCCTTGTACCTCTACTGGACTACAACTGACTAAAGATACACACCCTTGTACCTCTACTCGACTACAACTGACTAAAGATACACACCCTTGTACCTCTACTGGACTACAACTGACTAAAGATACACACCCTTGTGCCTCTACTGGACTACAACTGACTAAAGATACACACTGTACCTCTATTGGACTACAACTGACTAAAGATACACACCCTTGTACCTCTACTGGACTACAACTGTCTAAATGTTCAATACTCAGGGTTTGTCATCCGGTCCAGGGTCAGTTTCACAAGGGGGTATCTCAGCCAGTCCAGGGTCCTAACACGAACACCTTCTCGCTCTCACCTCTCCTTCAAACTACCTCTTAACTCACAAACTCAGTACCTCACTCTCTCTCTATGAACTCTGCTCCTTCCTCACCTCCACTCAACTGTTCTCTGTCTCTCCTAGGGTTTTATGCTATGTGTGTCTTGTGTGTCTTTGTGTCTTTGTGTGTGTGTGTGTGTGTGTGTGTGTGCGTGTGTGTGTGTGTGTGTGTGTGTGTGTGTGTGTGTGTGTGTGTGTGTGTGTGTGTGTGTGTGGGATGTGGGTGATCATGTGGTGCACAGGTGTATTCCATCAGTCCTAATCAACTCCTTAATTAACTCTCCTCTGCCCGTGGCAGTAGTATCTCCCTTCCTCCACGTAGCCATGGGACGGGGGATGATATCTGCCACAATATTTACAGCAGAAATGCTGGAGAAAATTTTACTTCTAGAAGAGAAGAGAGAATAGAGGAGAGGAGAGGAGAAGAAGAGAAAAAAGGAAAATATAAGAAAAGAGAGGAGAAGATAAAAGAGAAGAGAAGAAAAGAGAATATAAGTGAATAAAAGAGAGGAGAAGAGAAGAGAAGAGAAGAGAAGAGAAGAGAATAGAAGAGAAGAGAAGAGGAGAGGAGAGGAGAGGAGAGGAGAGGAGAGGAGAGGAGAGGAGAGGAGAGGAGAGGAGAGAAGAGAAGAGAAGAGAAGAGAAGAGAAGAGAAGAGAAGAGAAGAGAAGAGAAGAGAAGAGAAGAGAAGAGAAGAGAAGAGAAGAGAAGAGAAGAGAAGAGAAGAGAAGAGAAGAGAAGATAATCAGGGTGTGTGTTAGGAACTGGAGACTACAGTAGTGACATCAAGGTGTGTATTAGGATCTGGAAGCTAAGTTGTTGTTGTTGTTGTTTTAAAGGGGCTATGTATTATAAATGTCATTTTTCAGTCTCTAGCATTGTATTATAGTAATAGGAGTTCGTATCAATGTGTTTTAGGGTCTAAATACAATATATGCGGATTGCTGAGATTCAGCCCAGCCCCTTTCCTGGTCTAGTAAATCAGGTCATATTTTTTTTGAACGGCCAATACGCGTCACACAGCCGCTGGGTAGCGCACAGTGATGCGATTGGCTCTGTGGTTGGAGCTAATGCCCGCCCCCTAACGCCCGCCCCCATTCTATCGATAATACAGAGGTGCCGAGAAAACGGAGTGCGGTCACTTGCATCTTCATATCTTCCACGATGAGCAAACCCAGCAAACCCCACAGGCCTTACAGGACATGTTCTGTTCCTGGCTGTAAAGCTAGTACTACTAATACGTCTTTGCACACTTTTCCCGTGGATGCCGAACTTCGCCAGCAATGGACAAAGTTCGTTTTTGGCGACCCTCCTAGTTCTGTCGCAACGTCTCATACTCGGGTTTGTACTGCACATTTTTCCGCCGAAGACGTTGTCAATCAAGGTCTTTTTGATGCTGGGGTGACATCCTGGATTCTTCTAAAGAAAGGTGTTGTGCCTACTATTCGTGACCCGACAGAAGTAGTAAGTAGATATGTCGTTCACGTGTGTGTGTGTGGGGAACCATTGTTTGGGGGGTGAGTACAATCTAACGTTAGTGTGTGTGTGTTCGACGGGACGCGACAGAAGTACACTGTATATAACTGCTGCTCTTTATAAAGTAACGTTATAGCAAACTATTGAAGCAAGCTAGTCATAATTAAAAACTGCTCAATACAAACGCAACTAGTCAGAGGTAAACAAGGTAACGTTACTTATAGCAAGCTATCGAAGCAAAAGCTGGCTGATCGATCAAGTAAGTAACGTTACTCGCTCTTTCGGCAAGCCATTATACTTACCAATCGGAAACTATTTGCAAGCCTCGCTGTTGCAACTCGACTTCTTCTTCTGAATCATACTGTGGGTCGCTCTCTGGATCCCAAACATAATGTACAGCCATGTTGTATTAGTTAGTAAAATCGGTATATGTTTTGCGTGTCGAAATAAAAACCCTTCACCTGAGACCTGAGACCTGAGAGGGAAGGACGGGGAGATGGGCGGAGCTATTTGGTGGGTGGCTGTCACTCAAAGCATTCTGCTAGTATGGGTGGAGCCAAGCCAATAACGGCTTGAAATCCTAAAACAGAAAAATGCTGGTTTTGAGTACTTGATTAGAAATATAAAACAATGATTATTTTTGGAATAAACCTTACAGATGTGTTACATAGACTCACAGGAATTGTGTAAAGTTGCCCAAATAGTGCTAGGAATAGCAATGCATAGCCCCTTTAAGAACAATGTTATTTCAGGAGCCTAATAATCATAACTCTCATTCATATCCAGGGTGGCTACGTGGCGCAGTGGGCAAGGCGCTCGCAACATATGCTGGAGACTAGGCTCGAACAGGACGCCTCCTGTTCGAGCCCCGCTCTCCACATTGCTTTCAGTTTAGCTGGTCGTCCACAGTAATACACATTGGCCGTATTACGGGGAGGGAAACTGAAGGTTGGGGATCAGGCATTGTGGACAGCGACTCCTACAGGTTGGTTGGTGCGCCTGCGCAGTAGAATCAAGAAGCGACGGGGGCAGGGCCCCTCCAAAGCCCAGACCCCCGACGCTGAAAGATCGAGCCGCGCAAGTGAAAAGATGCGACGGCTGTTACCTCGAGTATCGGAGGGGACTCGTGCTATGTATGACTTAGTCCACATTGCAGCCGGCTTGTGGGAGGCAAGAAACAACGTTCGAAGACAGGGGAGGGTTGAATTGGACGATATGAAAATTGGGATGGGAGAAAAATAGAAAAATGGGAGAAAAAGTGGATAAAAAAAAAAAACTCTCATTCATATCCCTGCCCTTAGGATTAGGAGAGTCTCAAGGACGTCTGGGGAAATTCAAGGAACCTTGCTTGCTCTGTTTAGAGGAGAGGTTAGTGGAGAAACATTTAACAGCTCTGTTTAGAGGAGAGGTTACTGGAGAAATTTTAGATTTGCAACTAAAAAGATACAATGCCCTCCATAACATATTATGTCCATGCACAGGGCCAGTAGGACTAATAATAATAATAATAATAATAATTATTATTATTATTATTATTATTATTATTATTATTATTATTATTATTATTATTATTATTATTATTATTATTATTATTATTATTATTATTATTATTATTATTATTATTAATAATAATAATAATAATAATAATAATAATAATAATAATAATAATAATAATAATAATAATAATAATAATAATAATAATAATAATAATAATAATAATAATAATAATAATAATAATAATAATAATAATAATAATAATAATAATAATAATAATAATAATAATAATAATAATAATAATAATAATAATAATAATAATAATAATAATAATAATAATAATAATAATAATAATAATAATAATAATAATAATAATAATAATAATAATAATAATAATAATAATAATAATAATAATAATAATAATAATAATAATAATAATAATAATAATAATAATAATAATAATAATAATAATAATAATAATAATAATAATAATAATAATAATAATAATAATAATAATAAATTAATTATTATTATTATTATTATTATTATTATTATTATTATTATTATTATTATTATTATTATTATTATTATTATTATTATTATTATTATTATTATTATTATTATTATTATTATTATTATTATTATTATTATTATTATTAATAATAATAATAATAATAATAATAATAATAATAATAATAATAATAATAATAATAATAATAATAATAATAATAATAATAATAATAATAATAATAATAATAATAATAATAATAATAATAATAATAATAATAATAATAATAATAATAATAATAATAATAATAATAATAATAATAATAATAATAATAATAATAATAATAATAATAATAATAATAATAATAATAATAATAATAATAATAATAATAATAATAATAATAATAATAATAATAATAATAATAATAATAATAATAATAATAATAATAATAATAATAATAATAATAATAATAATAATAATAATAATAATAATAATAATAATAATAATAATAATAATAATAATAATAATAATAAATTAATTATTATTATTATTATTATTATTAATAATAATAATAATAATAATAATAATAATAATAATAATAATAATAATAATAATAATAATAATAATAATAATAATAATAATAATAATAATAATAATAATAATAATAATAATAATAATAATAATAATAATAATAATAATAATAATAATAATAATAATAATAATAATAATAATAATAATAATAATAATAATAATAATAATAATAATAATAATAATAATAATAATAATAATAATAAATAATAAACATTTAGCACCTAGCAAGAGAACAACCAAACATGTTATCTATTTGATATGGCACGTCATCCCAAGTTTGCATGAATTCGAGGACGTTTCCCAAAGCAGGGAATGTCGCGTGGAACATAATACATAGACTATAGGTAAGTGTGTATTCATCCTGTGTCTAACTGCAGGGCAAATATGCAAGCGGTGTAGGATTTTATATTGCATTTCCCAGGCTGAGATGGATGCTAGAAAATGAGTCGGCTGTTCACAGATATCTTTCCAGTCGGCTGGATCATCGAGGCACTTTCTCTCCCATCGAGCCTTAGAGCCGCCGGCATTATCCTTGCTTAGGTTGCACGATTCAACATAAAAACACTTCAGTGATTGATTTCAGACGTGTCGCATTTCTTAACATATTTTCAATGGGAGCAATAGAAAGGCCTCCTGGATATAATTCTAGCACTTATAAATCTAAAGGAACCCCTGACTTAACCGACAATCTGCTCAAATGTCATAATAGCATCATCTTGAAGGATGTCTCCAATCGGAGAGATGCCCTTTGCTCTTCCACGAGAACAGACCACCGCCAACCCCTGGAGGAAAGTCTGGGTTATGGTGTAAGATAGACAGTCTGTCTGCGACAGTGGCTCAGGAGGTAGAGCTGGTCATCCGGAGGCTCTCGGTTTGATTCCCGTTCCTCCCGGGAAGCGTGTCAAAGTGTCCTTGAGCAAGACACTTAACCCCTAACTGCTCATGGTGAGCAGGTTGGCACCTCGCATGGTGGCCTCCGCCATCGGTGTGTGAGTGAATGGGTCAAATGTGAGGAACAAATTGTAAAGCGCTTTGGATAAAAGCACTATATAAATGCACCATTTTGCTGTGACCGTCCCACCTCCTGGCTTGTCCCCATGTATTGAGCATTATCTTAAAGAAGGTTATTATCTTTGGTTGTGATTTTGCAGTACATAGATGTATATAGAACCTTGACAGAGTCCAGGGAGGCTGATTCACCATCTAGCCACGTGGAGATTGGATCTCCTATAAACCACTTTGAGCTGGGCTTCCAGTGTAGTAAATTCCCACAGACTTTATACAATAATTTGAGGTTATTGTAGCACAATACAATGAGATTGGTTATCTGGAAGGAGGAGGAAAGATTCATACTTGATAGAATGGTTGGTCTCCTCATCTGGCTTAATGCAGATGAAGAATAAAACGTGTACGCCAGACAAACCAGAATTGTAGTTCAACTCAGCTGATTTATTTGATCAGAGCCAGGAGTCCAAGGTGAATAGAAGGTTGACTTCTACATACAACAGATGATCAGAGAATATTAACAGCTGTCTGTTGTACAGAAATATCACAATCAGGTTTGCATCTCAAACCTAAATACTGCACATCAAACAGTCACTTGGTTAACATAATTTGAACATACATGGTTTACTGTACACATTATACATGAGTAAATCTGGTCTACAGATCAGGGATCTGTACATTACTCTAATCTATAAACAACCATTGATGTTTCCCATGATTTACTCACGTAGAATGCATCAGCTCACAGTAGTTTCTGGGTGGTTTCGAAGCGGTGGGGGAGCTCCCAGACCCCTGGTTGGGTCCGGCCTGAGAGCCCCTCAATAACCCTATGTAGGGCCTTCCTATATACTATCATTTCTAGCCAATACTACATATGGCTGGTCCAATCCAGCGTCTTCTTGTGGGGGTGTCCGGTGGGCGCTGGCAGCCCCTCCCTCTGGGTTTCTCTGGGGGGAGGCCGGCTGCCCCCCCCCCCTTTGATCTCCTGTGTGGATCTTGACTCAATACCCAGAGGGGGACGCTAGTGGCCCCCGTCAGTGTCTTCCTGATTGGGTCTGTCCCAACAGAAATCTCCTCTTAAATGAATAATATATAACTTTAACATTCCTTCTATATGGCTATAGATGTCTAATATCATCCAAGTACAGTCAGTGCTTTCTAAGACTGATACCAGACATCATATGATACCTTTTGATACTAAACAGTTGATTAATAGATTGCTTTGTTTGTGAGTTAGTGTCCATGCTTCAACAAGTCTAAACTGGTCTGCCCTGTGGTCAACCCAGCTGTCTCTGATCAGCATTTACATACAGTCAGTTCGAGAAGGTGTCGTTTGTTCTCTAATTTAGTCATTGCTTGAGTGGGGGTTGAAATAACTGTTGCAGCTGTTATCTGATGCAGCTGTCTCAACTGACAGTTGAGACTGTTTAGCCACTGAGTCCACTCTGCTATTGAAAGGTACATCTGGCTTTACATTTATGGTTCTCTAATTTATTCACACATATTAATTATGAAATTCAACGTCAATATTTACCACACCAGCTGATAACATTTTAGAGAGGGGGCTGCCAGGCCTCATTTAGTGGGAAGAGCTGATCAATGATATACTGTTATCGTACTGTTTAGGTGGGTGAGGGATTTCATTGACGATAAAATTGTGACCATTTGAAACCATTGTATGGTTTGCAGGCCAGGAGAGCAGCAAGTTACACCATCTATCAAGGTCCTTTTTAGTAGATGATAAGGTTGGGTAAGGTTTTCTTTGAACAAATCTCTTAGTGTGGGAGGGATCCTAATACCCAAGTAGGTGAAGCCTGTTGACAGCAACACCTATAGGGCGAGGTAGAGTGGTCGTCTGGTAATAAGAAGGTTCCCTGGTTCGATTCAGGTTCCTCCCAGGCAGTGTGTAAAAGTGTCTTTGAGCAAGACACTTAACCCGATGAGCAGGTTGGCACCTTAAATGGTCGTCTCCGCTGTCTGTGTGTAAATGCGTGACTGTGTGAATGAATGGGAATGAGAGGTATACAGTAAGTTGTGAAGCGCTTTGGATAAAAGCGCTATATAAATGCACTGCAGTGCATTTTCCTATGCCAGAATGCTGTTCATCGACTTTAGCCAACAGTAAACGTGAATAAAGTACTAATCGACCACAGGAAAAAAGGTACATAATGTAAGTTATGTTATAGCCATATGTAATATGTTTACTTATTGTATAAGTAATATATTTACATTTTCTATCAGCAAAAGTCCAAAATAAACAGCGAGACTGGGAGTAAAACTAACAATGATTGTGGTCGTGTGTCAGTGCTCTCACCACTAGACTAAATCACCCACCCACCCAAACACAGCAATACTATGATGATGATTCGCTTTGTTCTTGGTATCTAGGGACATCTATGGACCTCAGCTAATGTATTCCCAGTGTCAGAAATATTCTGTATGTTAGGCTACTATGCTTGAGTAAATTGGAATGAACCAAAGGAGAATATCAATTATTATAATTTTTTATTTATTTTCCATCTTTGACGATAAATAACACCATGCTAACATTGACCAGGCGTGAAAGGGTGTGTATGTACCTGGGTATGTACTGTATCTGTGTGTATGTACCTGGGTATGTATGTTTATTCACTTTATTTATTTGTCTATTTATCAGCATCTAGTTTTGAGCTTTAAAAAATATATATTGCTGCTGCTTGCATCACAGGTTGACATGATTTATTCTGTATTTTCTTTATTTATTTGAAAATTACTTTGAGGTTTTACCTTAATTTACAATGCCATCGAGATTACAACATCAAACAGTTCAGAATGGATATATAAAGGGTTAAGATACATTTGTATAAATAGGACAAAAACACAAATAGAAGAAAACAAAGAGAGATCAAATTGTAAATGAGAGCTATTGTATTGTTGTTTATTCTGCGAAAGTGTGAGGTTCCCCTCTTCCCTGGACCTTTAATTCCTGTTCCCTGTACCTTTAATTCCCTGTCTCCTCACCTCACCAGCCCCTGTGAGGTTCCCCTCTTCCCTGGACCTTTAATTCCTGTTCCCTGGACCTTTTATTCCCTGTCTCCTCACTTCACCAGCCCCCACCCTCGCGTTCTCGTTGTTTATTTATTGCATTCCCTGCCTCGCTCCGTTCCTTTAAGGTACTGTGAGGATTTTGTGTTTGATTGGTCCTTGCCGAACACACACTTCTAAGTCAAGTATCAATTACCATCACGCACCTGATGTGTGTTCTAATTAGCGCCCCAGTGGGCTTTAAATACCTCGATCTTCCCCCCAGTCCTCGTCGGGTCGTTCTCTATCTGTAGGCTCCTACGGGAGATTCTCTATAACAGTATCTTATCTTATCTGTATGCTGGTTCATCTCCGGCGTGAGACGAGGTGCCAGCCTTCGCCACCTGTCGCAGTTTGCCTGGAGTGGGACACAGCCTGCGCTCTCTAATTCTCTACGGGAGGTATTCCAGTGTTCCACTCCAGACCCCGCGCTATGCTGGTTCATCTCCGGCGTGAGACGAGGTGCCAGCCTTCGCCACCTGTCGCCGTTTGCCTGGAGTGGGACACAGCCTGCGCTCTCTAATTCTCTACGGGAGGTATTCCAGTGTTCCACTCCAGACCTGTATTTTGTGTTCTGGCCTCTGTCCCTGTTCCCCTCTCCAGTGCCCCTGTTCCTGCCCTGTCCTTTGCCCTGGCCCTGTTCCTTTAGCCTTAGCCCCTTAGCCTGCTCGCCTCTTAAAGGCACAGTGCCAATTTTCCCTAATTCTTGTTTCCAGTATTTTGTGTTCTCCCTTAGCCTTCCCCTTAGCCTGCTCGCCTCTTAAAGGCACATTGCCCCTTTTCCTTGTTCCAGTATTTTTGTGTTCTCCCTTAAAGGGACAGTGCCGCTTTTCTGTTGTATTCAATAAATGCCCAGTTCTTGGCTTACTCTCATACCTGTTTTGTGTTGTGCGATTGGGGTCGGTTACAAACCATAACAGTACGACCCGACCAGTCGACGACCCCAGCCAGCACAGACAGTGTATGTTGAGTTTGTCCTTTGTTAGCCTGTTAGCTCCCCTGTTAGCTTCCCTGTTAGCTCCCCTGTTAGCCTGTTAGTCTACCCTGTTAGCTCCCCTGTTAGCCTTGTTAGCTCCCCTGTTGGCTTCCCTGTTAGCTCCCCTGTTAGCCTGTTAGCTCCCCTGTTTAGCTTCCCTGTTTAGTTTCCCCTGTTAGTTCCCCTGTTGACTCCCCTGTTAGCTTCCCTGTTAGCTCCCCTGTTAGCCTGTTAGTCTCCCCTGTTAGCTTCCCTGTTAGCCTCGTTAGCTCCCCTGCAGCTTGCCAGGCCTCTACTACCAGCATGGCCCCAGTCTGCTAGCTTAGCCCCGGCTGCTAACACAGCCTCTATGTTAATGCAGCCCTTGCAGCTAGCATAGGCCCTGTAGCTAGCCATGCCCAGGCAGCTAACCCGGTCCCTCTGCATGGCCTCCACTTTTTGTGTAGCTTTCCCACTGCTAGGACTGCCCCTTCAGCTAGCAAGGTCAGTTTCCCCACTGCTAGGACTGCTCCTTCAGCTAGCAAGGTCAGTTTCTCCCACTGCTAGGACTGCCCCTTCAGCTAGCAAGGTCAGTATCCCCACTGCTAGGACTGCCCCTTCAGCTAGCAAGGTCAGTTTCCCCACTGCTAGGACTGCCCCTTCAGCTAGCAAGGTCAGTCTCCCCGCTGCTAGGACTGCCCCGTCAGCTAGCAAGGTCAGTCTCCCCACTGCTAGGACTGCCCCTTCAGCTAGCAAGGTCAGTTTCCCCACTGCTAGGACTGCCCCTTCAGCTAGCAAGGTCAGTTTCTCCCACTGCTAGGACTGCCCCTTCAGCTAGCAAGGTCAGTTTCCCCACTGCTAGGACTGCCCTTTCAGCTAGCAAGGTCAGTTTTTCCCCACTGCTAGGACTGCCCCTTCAGCTAGCAAGGTCAGTTCCCCACAGCTAGGACTGTCCTTCCAGCTAGCTTGTTCTCTCATGCTGGTCCAGCCCTGTCTGCTAGCCTAGCTCCGGCAGCTAGCGCAGCCTCTATGTTAATGTAGCAGTACAACTAGCATAGGTCCTGTAGCTAGCAGTGCCCTGGCAGCTTCCCTGTCCCTCTGCTAGCCCCACTTTTGGTGTAGCTTCCCCTTCTAGCATGGCCCAATTTTTTGTTTGTTGCCTTGTCATGTCCCCTGCCCCTCTGTCTGTATTTTTGGGTCACCCGGTGGCTCCCGTGGAGGGGGGGGTACTGTGAGGTTCCCCTCTTCCCTGGACCTTTAATTCCTGTTCCCTGGACCTTTAATTCCCTGTCTCCTCACCTCACCAGCCCCTGTGAGGTTCCCCTCTTCCCTGGACCTTTAATTCCTGTTCCCTGGACCTTTAATTCCCTGTCTCCTCACCTCACCAGCCCCCGTGAGGTTCCCCTCTTCCCTGGACCTTTAATTCCTGTTCCCTGGACCTTTTATTCCCTGTCTCCTCACCTCACCAGCCCCCACCCTCGCGTTCTCGTTGTTTATTTATTGCATTCCCTGCCTCGCTCCGTTCCTTTAAGGTACTGTGAGGATTTTGTGTTTGATTGGTCCTTGCCGAACACACACTTCTAAGTCAAGTATCAATTACCATCACGCACCTGATGTGTGTTCTAATTAGCGCCCCAGTGGGCTTTAAATACCTCGATCTTCCCCCCAGTCCTCGTCGGGTCGTTCTCTATCTGTAGGCTCCTACGGGAGATTCTCTATAACAGTATCTTATCTTATCTGTATGCTGGTTCATCTCCGGCATGAGACGAGGTGCCAGCCTTCGCCACCTGTTGCCGTTTGCCTGGAGTGGGACACAGCCTGCGCTCTCTAATTCTCTACGGAAGGTATTCCAGTGTTCCACTCCAGACCCCGCGCTATGCTGGTTCATCTCCGGCATGAGACGAGGTGCCAGCCTTCGCCACCTGTTGCCGTTTGCCTGGAGTGGGACACAGCCTGTGCTCTCTAATTCTCTACGGGAGGTATTCCAGTGTTCCACTCCAGACCCCGCGCAGACGCTGGTTCATCTCCGGCGTGAGACGAGGTGCCAGCCTTCGCCACCTGTCGCCGTTTGCCTGGAGTGGGACACAGCCTGTGCTCTCTAATTCTCTACGGGAGGTATTCCAGTGTTCCACTCCAGACCCCGCGCAGACGCGCTCCTACAGCAGACGCGCTCCTACAGCAGACGCGCTCCTACAGCAGACGCGCTCCACTCCAGACTCCGCGCAGACGCGCTCCTACAGCAGACGCGCTCCTACAGCAGACGCGCTCCTACAGCAGACGCGCTCCTACAGCAGACGCGCTCCACTCCAGACCCCGCGCAGACGCGCTCCTACAGCAGACGCGCTCCTACAGCAGACGCGCTCCACTCCAGACCCCGCGCAGACGCGCTCCTACAGCAGACGCGCTCCACTCCAGACCCCGCGCAGACGCGCTCCTACAGCAGACGCGCTCCTAAAGCAGACGCGCTCCACTCCAGACCCCGCGCAGACGCGCTCCTACAGCAGACGCGCTCCTACAGCAGACGCGCTCCACTCCAGACCCCGCGCAGACGCGCTCCTACACCAGACGCGCACCACTCCAGACTTCTAGCTGGCGCGCTACTACTCCAGACGCGCATCGCTCTCTAATTCTCTACGGGAGGATGCGTCTCTCCGAGCCGGCGCGCTCTCCGAGCCGGCGCGCTCTTCAAGCCGACGCGCACCACTCCAGACTTCTAGCCGGCGCGCTACTACTCCAGACGCGCATCGCTCTCTAATTCTCTACGGGAGGATGCGTCTCTCCGAGCCGGCGCGCTCTCCGAGCCGGCGCGCTCTTCAAGCCGACGCGCAACACTCCAGACTTCTAGCCGGCGCGCTACTACTCCAGACGCGCATCGCTCTCTAATTCTCTACGGGAGGATGCGTCTCTCCGAGCCGGCGCGCTCTCCGAGCCGGCGCGCTCTTCAAGCCGACGCGCACCACTCCAGACTTCTAGCCGGCGCGCTACTACTCCAGACGTGCATCGCTCTCTAATTCTCTACGGGAGCATGCGTCTCTCCGAGCCGGCGCGCTCTCCGAGCCGGCGCGCTCTTCAAGCCGACGCGCACCACTCCAGACTTCTAGCCGGCGCGCTACTACTCCAGACGCGCATCGCTCTCTAATTCTCTACGGGAGGATGCGTCTCTCCGAGCCGGCGCGCTCTCCGAGCCGGCGCGCTCTTCAAGCCGACGCGCACCACTCCAGACGTCTAGCCTGCGCGCTCCTTCTCCATCCCTGTAAGCAGCTCAGGCCCTCGCCCTGTCCAAGGCCCTTACCCGGTTTTTCTCTGTCCCTGTCTCCAGCCCGCCTCCCCGGGCCTCTGTCCCTGTTCCCCTCTCCAGTGCCCCTGTTCCTGCCCTGTCTTTTGCCCTGGCCCTGTCCTTTAGCCTTAGCCCCTTAGCCTGCTCGCCTCTTAAAGGCACAGTGCTAATTTTCCCTAATTCTTGTTTCCTGTATTTTGTGTTCTGGCCTCTGTCCCTGTGTCCCTCTCCAGTGCCCCTGTTCCTGCCCTGTCCTTTGCCCTGGCCCTGTTCCTTTAGCCTTAGCCCCTTAGCCTGCTCGCCTCTTAAAGGCACAGTGCCAATTTTCCCTAATTCTTGTTTCCAGTATTTTGTGTTCTCCCTTAGCCTTCCCCTTAGCCTGCTCGCCTCTTAAAGGCACATTGCCCCTTTTCCTTAATCCAGTATTTTTGTGTTCTCCCTTAAAGGGACAGTGCCGCTTTTCTGTTGTATTCAATAAATGCCCAGTTCTTGGCTTACTCTCATACCTGTTTTGTGTTGTGCGATTGGGGTCGGTTACAAACCATAACAGAAAGGTTCTTATTTCTTCACCGTAGCCTTTTAATACATTCTGCCAATTACACTCATTACATCCACACTGTGATTATTGTATAGTAAATGAGACGCATTACATTACATTATTACCTACCTGGGTTCCATCCTAGAGGCTAATCTTTCCAGTGACAAAATGGCATCCAATGTAATAAAAAAAGTCAACCAACGAACTCGATTCTTGTACCGGATCTCCACTCTGGTAAACAAGAATACCCTGAAGACTCTGGCAGGAGCACTCATTCAAGGGTACTACGACTATGCGTGCACCTCATGGTACCAAAGCACCTCAAAGGCGCTAAAAACAAAATTACAAACATCTCAAAACAAACTGGTCAGACTACTGCTTGACCTTACTCCTAGAACCCACCTCACCCCTGCCCACTTTGACTACCTAGGATGGCTTAGAGTAGACGACAGAGTACAGCAACTTGCAATGGGCCTGGTCTACAAGATACACTACGCGACCAAGGTACCAGGCCATGTGAGCAGATCGGAGCGTGAGCAGCGCGGGGCGCGGAGCGGGCGGTTTTGACGTGAGCGAGGAGTGGGTTTTAAAATGGGTCGGCGCGACGTCCAGAGCGAGAGTTCTCCTCCGCTCCAATCCACTCCAGGTCGCTCAGTGGTTTAACTACACTGTTGATGTAATATACATGCAGTACAATGCCAAAGCAACAGATGGCGATGTACAAACATGAAGGCCATTTTCAACCAATGAGAAGGGTGAACCTGTGATATCCGGTTCAGGCTTTGTCACTGTAGAGACGCCCCCACACTCACTCCTGTTAGAAAACGTATCGACGCCATTGTTGTTGACGTTAGCTTACATGCTAACGTTAATGGCAGCGACCATAGCATTGTGGCTCGGCTAGCCTATCATCGCTTAATATAGCTAGTGAATGGATAAACAACGTTATTTAACATTGCAGAATGGGTACAATTACAATGCGGCTCAATACAAACAATTGTTAAGGGGCCCAGGGGGTGTAGACTGTTGTAGTTTGAGCTAATTTACACCATGCTCCAAAAAAAAATAAAAAATCTGCCGAGCGATCTGGCGCGGGGCTCGATTCAAGGTGAGCGGGGAGCGAGCGGAGAGCGACTTGGGGGCGGGGTCAACATGATCGATTAGCGGAGCGGACCAAGCTTTAAAGAGCGAAGAGCGGATTTCTCGGCCGCGCCGATCCGCTCACGTGGCCTGCAAGGTACCCATGTACATGTCAAAATACTTCCCAAAGGTCAGTGAATACCACGATCACAACACCAGAGGGAGCTCCACAAATCATGGTAAACCCAGATTCGGCTCAAACAAGGGACTAAATATGTTTCGCAACTATGCCACATCAATGTGGAACGCCCTACCCAAAGCTGTAAAGGAATGTGAATCACTACCCACTTTCAAAAACACTTTCAAAGAATACCTACGGGAGACTGCAATTCGAAACTGGCCCCTACAAATGTCCTAACCCAGTTGTACAGTAAATTACCAAGTATGGCTTTGTCAGTATTCCAATGTACAGTGTACAGTGCCCCCCCCCTACCCAACCCCCCCCCCCCCCCCCCACCTCCAATGTACAGCCCCCACCCACCAACCAAACCCCACCCCACCCACCCAACCTCCCCCAATGTACAGTTTCTACGTCAAATGTATATACACTCTTTTTCTGGACACTTTTTGTATCACAAACAGTACTGTATTTGCAAATCTGATATGTCATAAATGTATAGATGTAGCAGTACTGTCTATCTGTATGTCATGTATGTCATATATGTTATGATGAATTGAAAATGGGTGACCCTGATGTAAACAAGATGAAAGTCTTTCTCTGGTCTGCATCCCCTTAACAATTGTATGTATTGAGCTGTACTGTACTGTACCCATTCTGCAATCTGTTAATAAACTTTTCAATCAATCAATCAAAGCCTGATGTCTGAACATGTGGAGCA
Source organism: Notolepis coatsorum (assembly GCF_963971535.1). Lineage (NCBI taxonomy): Eukaryota > Metazoa > Chordata > Actinopteri > Aulopiformes > Paralepididae > Notolepis > Notolepis coatsorum. The sequence continues at coordinate 85,096,730 of NC_140180.1, read as the reverse complement.
GGCACAGGAGCTCTTGAACAGAGTGGAGGCAGAATGCGTGGGTTGGGGTCAGGCTGAACGCAAAGAAGACTGAGGTCATCACTTATAACATCCCCCTGGACCATCCACCTCTCAACCTCTCAACTCTATTGAGACAGTAGGAAGGCTGAGAGGGAGACAGAGTAGAGGAGACACAGGAGAGAAGGTTCTTTATTGAGACACTGGGAAGGCTGAGAGGGAGACAGAGTATGGGGAGACACAGGAGAGAATGTTCTTTATTGAGACACTGAGACAGTAGGAAGGCTGAGTGGGAGACAGAGTAGAGGAGGCACAGGAGAGAATGTTCTTTATTGAGACAGTAGGAAGGCTGAGAGGGAGACAGAGTAGAGGAGACACAGGAGAGAAGGTTCTTTATTGAGACACTGGGAAGGCTGAGAGGGAGACAGAGTAGGGGAGACACAGGAGAGAATGTTCTTTATTGAGACACTGAGACAGTAGGAAGGCTGAGTGGGAGACAGAGTAGAGGAGGCACAGGAGAGAATGTTCTTTATTGAGACAGTAGGAAGGCTGAGTGGGAGACAGAGTAGGGGACTCGCAGGAGAGAAGGTTCTTTATTGAGACACTAGGAAGGCGGAGAGGGAGACAGAGTAGGGGAGACACAGGTGAAAATTATCTTTATTTAGACACTAGGAAGGCGGAGAGGGAGACAGAGTAGGGGAGACACAGGCGAAAATTATCTTTATTGAGACAGTAGGAAGGCTGAGAGGGAGACAGAGTAGGGGAGACACAGGGGAGAATGTTCTTTATTGAGACAGTAGGAAGGCTGAGGGGGAGACAGAGCAGAGGAGACACAGGGGAGAATGTTCTTTATTGAGACAGTAGGAAGGCTGAGAGGGAGACAGAGTAGGGGAGACACAGGGGAGAATGTTCTTTATTGAGACACTGGGAAGGCTGAGAGGGAGACAGAGTAGGGGAGACACAGGAGAGAATGTTCTTTATTGAGACACTGAGACAGTAGGAAGGCTGAGTGGGAGACAGAGTAGAGGAGGCACAGGAGAGAATGTTCTTTATTGAGACAGTAGGAAGGCTGAGAGGGAGACAGAGTAGGGGAGACACAGGGGAGAATGTTCTTTATTGAGACAGTAGGAAGGCTGAGAGGGAGACAGAGTAGGGGAGACACAGGAGAAAATGTTCTTTATTGAGACACTAGGAAAGCTGAGAGGGGGACAGAGTAGGGGAGACACAGGAGAAAATGTACCCCAAAATACCCCAAAGTATACCCCAAAATACCACAAAGTACCCTAAAATACCCCAAAATACCCCAAAGTATACCCCAAAATACCCCAAAGTACCCCAAAATACCCCAAAGTATACCCCAAAGTACCAGGAAATACCCCAAAATACCCCCAAAGTACCCTAAAATACCCCAAAATACCCCAAAATACCCCAAAGTACCCCAAAATACCCCAAAATACCCTAAAATACCCCAAAGTATACCCCAAAGTACCAGAAAATACCAGGAAATACCAGGAAATACCCCAAAGTACCCTAAAATACCCCAAAGTACCCCAAAATACCCCAAAGTATACCCCAAAATACCCCAAAGTACCAGAAATACCCCAAAGTATACCCCAAAGTACCCAAAAATACCAGGAAATACCCCAAAATACCCCAAAATACCCTAAAATACCCCAAAGTATACCCCAAAGTATACCCCAAAGTACCCCAAAATACCCCAAAGTACCCTAAAATACCCCCAAAATACCCCCAAAATACCCCAAAATACCCCAAAGTACCCCAAAGTATACCCCAAAATACCAGAAAATACCCCAAAGTACCCCAAAGTATACCCCAAAATACCAGAAAATACCCCAAAGTACCCCAAAATACCCCAAAGTACCCCAAAATACCCCAAAGTATACCCCAAAATACCCCAAAGTACCCCAAAATACCCCAAAGTATACCCCAAAATACCCCAAAGTACCCCAAAATACCCCAAAGTACCCCAAAGTATACCCCAAAATACCCCACAGTACCCCAAAATACCCCAAAGTACCCCAACATATCCCAAAATACCCCAAAGTGCCTGGAAATATACCACAAAGTACCAAAAAAAAAAAAAAAAAAAAAAATTTGCACATGTTGTGTAATAGTGTAATAGTGTAATAGTGTAATAGTGTGTAATAGTGTAATACTGTGATACTGTAATAGTGTGTAATAGTGTAATAGTGTAATAGTGTGTAATAGTGTAATAGTGTGTAATAGTGTGTAATAGTGTGCTAGTGTAATAGTGTAATAGTGTAATAGTGTGCTAGTGTGTAATAGTGTAATAGTGTAATAGTGTGTAATATTGTAATATTGTGCTAGTGTAATAGTGTAATAGTGTGTAATAGTGTAATAGTGTGTAATAGTGTAATAGTGTAATAATGTGCTAGTGTGTAATAGTGTAATAGTGTGTAATAGTGTAATAGTGTGTAATAGTGTGTAATAGTGTAATAGTGTAATAGTGTGTAATAGTGTAATAGTGTGTTATAGTGTAATAGTGTAATAGTGTGTAATAGTGTAATAGTGTGTAATAGTGTAATAGTGTGCTAGTGTAATAGTGTAATAGTGTGTAATAGTGTAATAGTGTAATAGTGTGTAATAGTGTAATAGTGTGTAATAGTGTAATAGTGTAATTTTGTGTAATAGTGTGTAATAGTGTAATAGTGTGTAATAGTGTAATAGTGTAATAGTGTGATAGTGTGTAATAGTGTAATAGTGTAATAGTGTGTAATAGTGTAATAGTGTAATAGTGTGTAATAGTGTGTAATAGTGTAATAGTGTGTAATAGTGTAATAGTGTGCTAGTGTAATAGTGTAATAGTGTGTAATAGTATAATAGTGTGCTAGTGTAATAGTGTAATAGTGTGCTAGTGTGTAATAGTGTAATAGTGTAATAGTGTGTAATAGTGTGCTAGTGTAATAGTGTAATAGTGTAATAGTGTAATAGTGTGTAATAGTGTGCTAGTGTGCTAGTGTGCTAGTGTGCTAGTGTGTAATAGTGTAATAGTGTGTAATAGTGTAATAGTGTAATAGTGTGTAATATTGTAATAGTGTAATAGTGTGTAATAGTGTAATAGTGTGCTAGTGTAATAGTGTAATAGTGTGTAATAGTGTAATAGTGTGTAATATTGTAATAGTGTAATAGTGTGTAATAGTGTGTAATAGTGTAATAGTGTGTAATAGTGTAATAGTGTAATAGTGTGTAATATTGTAATAGTGTAATAGTGTGTAATAGTGTAATAGTGTGTAATAGTGTAATAGTGTAATAGTGTGTAATATTGTAATAGTGTAATAGTGTGTAATAGTGTAATAGTGTGTAATAGTGTAATCGTGTAATAGTGTGTAATATTGTAATAGTGTAATAGTGTGTAATAGTGTAATAGTGTGTAATAGTGTAATCGTGTGTAATAGTATCTATTACACTATTACACACTATTACACTATTACACTATTACACACTATTACACTATTACACACTGTTACACTATTACACTAGCACACTATTACACTATTACACTATTACACAAAATTACACTATTACACTATTACACACTATTACACTATTACACTATTACACACTATTACACTAGCACACTATTACACTATTACACACTATTACACAAAATTACACTATTACACTATAACACACTATTACACTATTACACACTATTACACTATTACACTATTACACACTATTACACTATTACACACTATTACACTATTACACTAGCACACTATTACACTATTACACACTATTACACACTATTAGACTATTACACACTATTACACTATTACACTATTACACTATTACACACTATTACACTATTACACTATTACACTATTACACACTAGCACACTATTACACTATTACACTTGCAAACTATTACACACTATTACACACTATTACACTATTACACACTATTACACTATTACACACTATTACACTATTACACTATTACACACTATTACACTATTACACACTATTACACTATTACACTACTTTGGGGTATTTTGGGGTACTTTGGGGTATGGGGTATTTTATGGTATTTTGGGGTACACTTTGGGGTACTTTGGGGTATTTTGGGGTATTTTGGGGTATTTTAGGGTACTTTGGGGTATTTTGGGGTATACTTTGGGGTATTTTGGAGTACTTTGGGGTATTTTGGGGTATACTTTGGGGTATTTTGGGGTACTTTGGGGTATTTTGGGGTATTTTGGGGTATTTTAGGGTGCTTTGGGGTATTTTGGGGTATACTTTGGGGTATTTTGGCGTATTTTGGGGTACTTTGGGGTATTTTGGGGTATACTTTGGGGTATACTTTGGGGTATTTTGGGGTACTTTGGGGTATGGGGTATTTTATGGTATTTTGGGGTAAACTTTGGGGTACTTTGGGGTATTTTGGGGTATTTTAGTGTACTTTGGGGTATTTTGGGGTACTTTGGGGTATTTACTGGTACTTTGTGGTATTTTCTGGTATTTTCTGGTACTTTGGGGTATACTTTGGAGGTATTTCAGGGTATTTTGTGGTATTTTGGGGTACTTTGGGGTATTTTCTGGTACTTTGGGGTATACTTTGTCGTATTTTAGGGTATTTTGGGGTATTTTGGGGTATTTTCTGGTACTTTGGGGTATACTTTGGGGTATTTTGGGGTATCTTAGGGTACTTTGGGGTATTTTGGGGTATTTTCTGGTACTTTGGGGTATTTTGGGGTATACTTTGGGGTATTTTGGGGTATACTTTGGGGTATTTTGGGGTATTTTAGGGTACTTTGGGGTATTTTGGGGTATACTTTGGGGTATTTTGGGGTACTTTGGGGTATTTTGGGGTCTACGTTGGGGTACTTTGGGGTATTTTGGGGTATACTTTGTGGTATTTTGGGGTACTTTGGGGTATTTTGGGTAGTAGGGGACTCGCAGGAGAGAAGGTTCTTTATTGAGACACTAGGAAGGCGGAGAGGGAGACAGAGTAGGGGAGACACAGGTGAAAATTATCTTTATTTAGACACTAGGAAGGCGGAGAGGGAGACAGAGTAGGGGAGACACAGGCGAAAATTATCTTTATTGAGACAGTAGGAAGGCTGAGAGGGAGACAGAGTAGGGGAGATGTAGCGTGATGAATTCTGCGTTGTGTCTGGTGTGAGGTGGACGTAGACACTCAGACAATGGTACCCATTTGGTGGTTGTTTATTTGGCAATCCTGTTAATCAAAACAGCACGTACACAACACATGGCGGCGTTAGCGACCGTCATCAAAGTGCAGTCCACCTCTGCTCTCGTACTCAGCCATACTCAAAGAGAACGCGCGCGCACATTTAAAGCAGCACGCCGTCTACAGTCACGACCATTAGATACATTTAGCTCAGTGCAAGTTAGCTTCAGCAAAAAACATATGAAACAATATGAAATAAAAGACAGTGTGTAAGCATTAATTAAACCAAAATACAAAACCAACGGTTCATACCTGTTAATCAAAACAGCACGTACACAACACATGGCGGCGTTAGCGACCGTCATCAAAGTGCAGTCCACCTGATATTACCAAACAGAATACTGAGTTAGTACACGAACGTACTATGGCTGTTTTACCCAGGGCGGATTAATGTCATTACACAACAGGATATTTCAGTACCAAAACCAAACATAAATCAATTTTACAAGTTATACAAAGCAATTAAATCCAATATTAGGTAAACGACAGCGCATACCTCTGCTCTCGTACTCAGCCATACTCAAAGAGAACGAGCACTTCCGTCAGCGTGTCGCTCGTCAACAACCCGGCGAAACCATTTTGTACATTAGTTGAACGTATTTACAATACAACAAATATTCAATGGAAAGATATCCTATCTTCTCTAAACCCATTATAAAAGACCCAAAAGGGATTTCGTTTGGAGAATTGGTAACTCAATGTGAGGAAATTAATATGAAGTCGTAACAAAGACACCCCTCCATAACACTAAAGTGGGCTCGGTCCACTTTGTTCCACTTTGTTCCTTCAAAGTAAAAGTGTTTCCGTTTTGACCTACTTATTTAAGATAAAGTATAACAGTTTCTGTCCATGAGTCTAGCATAACAACTTCACTCTGCTACATACTCCCCTACTGACTTATGCCAGATCATGGACAGTGTTCCCTTCAATCAACTCAACAGCGTAAGTATAAACCAAAGAAACAGAAAATAATAAAAAAAAATCACAATGAATCAACGCGTCACATGTAACCCGGTGTATTCCCTTAATTCCAAACCTAGAAAATAGGTTGACCAGCTCAAAAGCTATCCGATAAAGGATCAGGAAAAATAAAGGGTAGCGAGCCCCCATCCAACCACAGGCAAAAAAACATGCCATGTACATATTTATACCATGGAATACACCAAAATTACCAAATCATGTCTAATGCAATAGACAACCGTAACTACCAGTATGACTCAAAGAAAACCAAACAGCAAAATCAATGAAAGAAAAGAAAAAAAATTTCCAGTAATAAAAATAATTACTCAAAAGAAAACAAAAAAAATTGTGTCACCTCTTAGGATGACAGCAGAGCCCTGACTCGTACAGCCATCGTCTGAATGAGCCTGTTAACTGGCCTGATTAGTCTCCCCCGCCTAGTGTAAACCCCTTGAGGTACCTCAACTACACTCGGTGTGACATCGACAATGGCCGATTCAGGTTCACTCACTGGTACAAATAAGGATGCACTACAAGGGGCCTCCTCCGAAGCAATCATGTCTCTAGTAAATGATTCCACAGTTGTCGTGTCTGACGACTGATCACTATCCTGATAAACAATTACAGAGTATGACTCCTCTGATTCAACATCTGCATCTGGTCCCTCCATCCAAAAGTGGCGTGGTTTCTTCAGTTTACACTCCTGCTCCTCACCATTATGTGTCTCAAGTGTAATTCTATGATGTTGATCACTACTCATGCTCCCTACCTGCTCCCCTGCTGGCTCTGATACACCCATCCCTGTCGTGGTATCTACCACCCCCTCCACACTGGACTCAGGAAGATGAGCAACCCACCGGGCAGTCCTCAGCTCATCCTCAACAGAATCATCTGTCATTTCCTCACTCGGAACAGTGCCAGGAATAGACGCCTCAATCTCTGGCTCATCCCATGACAGCAGAGGCAGGAAATTGACGGGCATAATCAAGTTCCTATGAACAGTCTTAATCCTCCCTGTGACAGGATGACGGATACTGTATACATTCAGCCCACTGTTTTTACACACTACAGTATAGACGGCACTCTCCCAGCGGTCAGCTAGCTTTTTCTTGCCTCGCTCCCCCTTATTTGCCAGTAAGACCCGATCCCCCTTCTCTACCGCATGTCCCTTTAACTGTCTGTTATACACCTCAGCTTGCCTGGTCTGTTGCTTCTCAGCATGCTTTTGAGCAAGTGCCATTGCTTCCCTCAGATCCTTCCCCAGTGATTGGACATACTTATCCATATCCACCGTATCTCCATCCAAAAGGACACTCTGAAACATGACATCGACAGGCAATCTTGGAGTGCGACCAAACATTAAAAAGAAGGGTGGGACCCCTGTGGTCTCATGCACTGTGCAATTATAAGCAAACGTCAAAGTGTTCAACATCTGAGGCCATTTCACCTTGGAACGAGGTGGCAAAGCACGGATCATACTACCTAAAGTGCGGTTTAGACGTTCTACTTGTCCATTTCCCATAGGATGGTATGGCGTGGTATGGGACTTTTCAACCCCTGCCATCTGAAGCATTTCTGCTATGAGTGCACTCTCAAAATTTGCTCCTCTGTTGCTATGAATGCAGGCTGCAAAACCATAAACAGAAAAAAAGTTATTCCAGAGCACTCTGGCCACCGTCTTTGCAGTTTGATTGGGACACGGATAAGCACACGCTAGTTTGGTAAAATGGTCAGTTATAACAAGCACATCAATGGACTTATTATTGGCATCCTCAGCCGACCAAAAGTCAATACACACCAACTCCAGTGGTGCAGTGGTGACTATAGATACCAGCGGAGCCCGAGCCTCCGGCTCAGGTGCTTTGCTCAGTACACACCTCTTACAATGACTCACATATTCTTTGACATCCTTTTCCATGGAGTCCCAATAGAAACGTTGTCTAGTGAGCCACAATGTGCGCTGCTGGCCCTGGTGCCCGGCCTCATCATGTACCCCTTGCAGCACCTGTCCTCTCAGAGCGCTCGGTACAACATATTGAAAGACCTTCTTCCCACTCACAACGTGTTTTGAAACACAGTACAACACTCCCAATTTTGTTGTGAGTTTTCCCCACTGTCTCAGTGTGCGGTTTGTTTCTTTCGACTCATGAACTCTCTCCCTTCGAGATGGGCGGCGGCCTCTATCTACAAAGAATTTGACTCTACCAGTGACAGGGTCCTGGCACTGTTTGTCGTACAATTCCTCATGAGTGAGGACAGGCAATGGGCTCTGTCCCATGGACACCAACCTTTCTAGCTGCTGCACATGAGAGACTGCTCTCATAGCTGCGCCATCCTCCCAACAGCGATGTGTGTGGAGTACAGCAGATACCTCTTCACGAGATATGCTCCCACTGTCACTACCCACCTCACCACTGGCCTTAAGGGAACTCTGAGTGGACAATCCTAGGCCCTTCCTCCTCACCTCTGGTTCCTCACAGGTAAGACGGAACATGTTCTGCACGTCATCCACCTCCAAACCTCTAGCCTCCCTCAACAAGACATCATACGAGGTCCTTGTCAGCCTGTGCATCACCCTAGGTTTAGCAAACGGCTCCCTGCTCAGTGCATCAGCTACTGTATTTTTAGGCCCAGGGATGTACTGAATGTCAAAATCAAAAGGTGCCAGCTTAGCCACCCATCTCTGCTCGCATGCATCGAGTTTTGGCTTTGTGAGGATGTACTTAAGAGGATTATTGTCTGTCCACACTGTAAATTTATGTCCTCGCAGCCAATGGCTAAACTTGTCGTGTATAGCCCATTTCATGGCGAGAAACTCAAGCCTATGAGCGGGATATTTAGACTGAGCATGATTCAAAGATTTACTAGCAAAAGCTATGGGCCTGGCTGTGCTACACCCTTCCTGCACTTGTGAAAGCACAGCTCCCAGTCCACTAGTGGATGCATCTACAGACAATAAAAATGGCTGAGAAAAGTCAGGGTGAGCCAACAGAGTTTGTCCCACCAATGCGGCTTTTAACGCCTCAAAGGCCTCCCTACACTCCACAGTCCAGTCTGCTGCACTAAGCCTACGAAGGGGGGCAGCTCTCTTGCTTTTTACTTTGCCTCTCCGTGGCTTTTTCACACCCGTGGTCAACTGAAACAGTGGTCTTGCAATTACAGAGCAGTTCTCAATGTAATGTTGATAATACACCATCATTCCTAAAAATGACCGGATCTTATTGGCAGACGGGGTGACCCCATCCGACTCCATAATATCGCTCTCCGTCACACCCACTATCGCCTGCACCTTATCGGGGTCCGTGGCTATCCCTTCCCGAGAAACAATGTGTCCCAAAAACTTCAGTGACTTTCTCAGAAACTGACACTTAGATGGAGACAACTTCAGGTTGTGTTCTCGTAAACGCTGAAATACCATCTCCAGCCTCTGCAAGCTCTCTTCTTCCGACCTGCCAAAGACCAGAAGATCATCTAAGTAACAGAGAAGACTCAGTGAGTTCTGATCACCAAAGATTGTGAGCATCATTCTCATGAACGTAGCTGGACTGTTACACAGCCCCTGGGGCATACGGTTATATTCATGTAAACCGAGAGGAGAGGAAAACGCAGTGTATTTCTTATCATCCTCATGCAGTGGGACATTGTAATACCCGGATGTCAAATCCATGGAACTGAAAAAGGCATTGCCTCCCAACGCTGCAAGTACATCTGCTTGATGAGGTAATGGATGTGCATCTTTCACGGTACGAGCGTTTAACCACCTGAAATCTGTGCACAATCTCAATTCCCCATTCTTTTTCCAACAAAGAACAAGGGGGGAGGCATACTCACTACTCGACTTCCTAATTATCTCCCTGTCCTCCATCTCGTCCAGAGTCTCTCTCAACTTTTGGTAATGGGCGGGGGAGAGCCTCCGGTAAGGTAACCGGAAGGGCCGATCGTCAGTCAGTCGGATACGGTGACAAAAGCCACCAGCCTCACCACAATCCAACCGGTGTCTAGAAAACACATCCTCATAGTTCTCAATTAAATCAGTCAGTCTCTCTTTCCAGACTGGTGAGACCTGACAGTCATCAACTGACAGGTTCTGGAGCCCTAGACTAGCCAGTCTATCGTTCCCCCTAGCTACATTGTTGCTATCACAACTCCTAGCTGTCAGACTGCCGTGAGAGCTGCCACTACTCACTCTACCGGCATTCTGGTGGACTGAAGTGTCCGTATCATTGTCAAAATCTTCTAATGCAATGCATGGATATACGTCAGCCACTTTTGCATTTCTTCTCAAGGTGATAGCCTTGTTAGTCGGATTTATAATCTTGACAGGAAGCCACCCATCCCCCCAGAGAGGTGTAACTACCCTGCCAACTAGTATGTTACGGTGCACACAACGAGAGGCGCTGGGCTCAACGATAACAGTACTTCCCATAGACAGTTTTGTCTTGGGTGGGAGACGACCCCACACTACATGCTCACTCATTGGTTCAAGTGTTATGGCCTGTTTCAACTTGACTGTTCCCACTTTGTCAGGAATTTCCTCCCCCCTCCATCTCTCAAGATTGGCCATGAACCTGATAAACTGACTGTTTTCGTCCTGACATGGTGACTCAGCTTTTCCCAGTATGCGCCAGTAGGCCTCCGTGGATTTGAACTGCCTAATTAAGGGCTTCATCACATTGGTGCCTATAATGAGCTCATCTACCTGACCCTCCACTATTAAGACTGGTACTATGTATTCAAAACCGTAAAGCTTAAGTTTCAGCTCACACGTTCCCACCGGGCTAGTTTGTTTCCCACCACACCCCACAAGAACAACATTGGTGGTCGATATTAGATCACCCGTCACTACTCCTGCCTCCCTCAGCCGAGGAACCACATCAGCGCGCAGAGAAGTAGCCATGGATCCACTATCTAACATCCCCTGTAACTCAACCTTGTCTCCTGTCAATACGGTGGTGAAAAATAAACTGTCACTTTGGGATGTTCTGGTCACATTCTGCATAATTACTGTCTTGTCTTTGGGTGCTGCTTCACAAACAGACGTATATACAGACTGGATATCATCATTGCAATTGGAGGAAAAACCATAGGGGCCCACATTGTCCTCCTTTGAACGAGGGCCGGCTAGTTTCCCTGGGGAGGACCAGCCTGTCTCTGACCAGGGGGCTGTCTAGGAGTGGTCTGCCCACAATAGATACCAATATGCCCTGGACTCAGACACTTGAAACACAGCCTGTGCGTCCTGCAATGTGTCCTAGTATCGTGCTCCGAACTGCCACAAACCTGACATTCTTGAGAAGGTCTGGGGAGCTGTCTATGGGGGCCATTTTGTACATAAGGACCATTTTGTACAGACTGAGTGTTGTTGCCTAACGCCATTTCTAACACTCTCAGAACCCTATCCATTGTGTTATTCTCAGCTACAGGCGTCAGCTGCTCTAGCTCTGGACTACTGACAGCCACAGGGGACGCGCTTTGTTCGTGATTAACAACCACCCTCTCCTGTGATGACTCAATGGCGACCACTTGTTGTGTCAACCGACCTCGACTCGCTCTATGTTCTCTCAAATATTCATCCAAATGTCCCTGCACCTCACCTGCTGTCCACTCACGAGATGGCTTACTCTTGAACACTAAGGACAACTCCTTATCGGGGCAGTTACGGATGAACATGAGAACTAGATGCTTGCTCAGGCTAGTCTGAGATTCCCCCTTACTAAGAAGACACTGCTCTGTGGCTTCTGCTGCTTTGTTAAGCCTAATCCAATAGTCAAGAGGATTCTCGCTTGTATATGCTTTGACTGCATAAAAGTCAGCTAATGGAAGATCTGAGTGAATAATATCACCAAAATGTTGTCTCAAAATGCTAAAAATAACACCCACCTCACTGACAGTTGAGTTACTACGCAGCCATACTTTGGTAACGTCCCGGGCCCTCCCCATTAGCTTGTTCATAACCTCCTCAACTTGTTCAGTTCCAGTACAGTTATTTTTCTTTCTGAGATACGTCCTCATGAGTTCCTCCCACTCAAAAACAGAACACTTATCCGTGCTGTCCCCTCTAAAATAGGGTGGGGCATTTGCATCTGAACGTAACACGAGGTTCATTTTGGATGCATCAATCACAGTATTCCCACATTGGTCAGGTTGGAACGTCTGTTGGGGATTTTGAGAAGCTAATACAGGTGAAATCACCGTGATTGTGTTCTGCATTAACGTCATCCTAATAGCTTCCCCTATTTCTGACCCAATGGATCTTATCAAATTGGCCATTTGACTGGGGGATGATTCAACACTAGTGTTGTTGGTTTCACCAGGTGAGGGAACAACCGGAGTGAAAAGTAACGATTGGGCATTTCCCTCTAAGTGACCCTCTACACGCCTCCTTTCAGGACTAGAGGAACCTGAGCCACCTTGACTCCCCGGAGTAGACTGCATAACCGGTGTGTAATCGAGAACCCCTCTCCCTCTCCCCACATTCAAGTCCCTTGTAGGAGTGTTTCCTTCATTCAAAGTCATTTTCAATATCAAATGGTACTTTTACCGTTTTACTCTTCAGTGTGTTTTGGGTAACACACTCGAAATCAATAAACTTGATTAGAGACTATCTTTTTCAAAGGATTCAGTGCTCTCCAGCCTCCTCAGGAACAGACCTCAGGAATCGGCGGCGAATGCAGCGTCCCCGTGACCAGGTCGCGCCAGCAGCCTCCACGCGTCTAGGCCGCCCATGAAGCCTCCACGTCTCTCCAGCTACACCGGTGGTCGGCCTCTGCTGACCAGTTGATCCGGTTGTCTCGGCACCAGTTGTAGCGTGATGAATTCTGCGTTGTGTCTGGTGTGAGGTGGACGTAGACACTCAGACAATGGTACCCATTTGGTGGTTGTTTATTTGGCAATCCTGTTAATCAAAACAGCACGTACACAACACATGGCGGCGTTAGCGACCGTCATCAAAGTGCAGTCCACCTCTGCTCTCGTACTCAGCCATACTCAAAGAGAACGCGCGCGCACATTTAAAGCAGCACGCCGTCTACAGTCACGACCATTAGATACATTTAGCTCAGTGCAAGTTAGCTTCAGCAAAAAACATATGAAACAATATGAAATAAAAGACAGTGTGTAAGCATTAATTAAACCAAAATACAAAACCAACGGTTCATACCTGTTAATCAAAACAGCACGTACACAACACATGGCGGCGTTAGTGACCGTCATCAAAGTGCAGTCCACCTGATATTACCAAACAGAATACTGAGTTAGTACACGAACGTACTATGGCTGTTTTACCCAGGGCGGATTAATGTCATTACACAACAGGATATTTCAGTACCAAAACCAAACATAAATCAATTTTACAAGTTATACAAAGCAATTAAATCCAATATTAGGTAAACGACAGCGCATACCTCTGCTCTCGTACTCAGCCATACTCAAAGAGAACGAGCACTTCCGTCAGCGTGTCGCTCGTCAACAACCCGGCGAAACCATTTTGTACATTAGTTGAACGTATTTACAATACAACAAATATTCAATGGAAAGATATCCTATCTTCTCTAAACCCATTATAAAAGACCCAAAAGGGATTTCGTTTGGAGAATTGGTAACTCAATGTGAGGAAATTAATATGAAGTCGTAACCAAGACACCCCTCCATAACACTAAAGTGGGCTCGGTCCACTTTGTTCCACTTTGTTCCTTCAAAGTAAAAGTTTTTCCGTTTTGACCTACTTATTTAAGATAAAGTATAACAGTTTCTGTCCATGAGTCTAGCATAACAACTTCACTCTGCTACAGAGACACAGGGGAGAATGTTCTTTATTGAGACAGTAGGAAGGCTGAGGGGGAGACAGAGCAGAGGAGACACAGGGGAGAATGTTCTTTATTGAGACAGTAGGAAGGCTGAGAGGGAGACAGAGTAGGGGAGACACAGGGGAGAATGTTCTTTATTGAGACAATGGGAAGGCTGAGAGGGAGACAGAGTAGGGGAGACACAGGAGAGAATGTTCTTTATTGAGACACTGAGACAGTAGGAAGGCTGAGTGGGAGACAGAGTAGAGGAGGCACAGGAGAGAATGTTCTTTATTGAGACAGTAGGAAGGCTGAGTGGGAGACAGAGTAGGGGACTCGCAGGAGAGAAGGTTCTTTATTGAGACACTAGGAAGGCGGAGAGGGAGACAGAGTAGGGGAGACACAGGTGAAAATTATCTTTATTTAGACACTAGGAAGGCGGAGAGGGAGACAGAGTAGGGGAGACACAGGCGAAAATTATCTTTATTGAGACAGTAGGAAGGCTGAGAGGGAGACAGAGTAGGGGAGACACAGGGGAGAATGTTCTTTATTGAGACAGTAGGAAGGCTGAGGGGGAGACAGAGCAGAGGAGACACAGGGGAGAATGTTCTTTATTGAGACAGTAGGAAGGCTGAGAGGGAGACAGAGTAGGGGAGACACAGGGGAGAATGTTCTTTATTGAGACAGTAGGAAGGCTGAGAGGGAGACAGAGTAGGGGAGACACAGGAGAAAATGTTCTTTATTGAGACACTAGGAAAGCTGAGAGGGGGACAGAGTAGGGGAGACACAGGAGAAAATGTACCCCAAAATACCCCAAAGTATACCCCAAAATAACCCAAAGTACCCTAAAATACCCCAAAATACCCCAAAGTATACCCCAAAATACCCCAAAGTACCCCAAAATACCCCAAAGTATACCCCAAAGTACCAGGAAATACCCCAAAATACCCCAAAGTACCCTAAAATACCCCAAAATACCCCAAAATAACCCAAAGTACCCCAAAATACCCCAAAATACCCTAAAATACCCCAAAGTATACCCCAAAGTACCAGAAAATACCAGGAAATACCAGGAAATACCCCAAAGTACCCTAAAATACCCCAAAGTACCCCAAAATACCCCAAAGTATACCCCAAAATACCCCAAAGTACCAGAAATACCCCAAAGTATACCCCAAAGTACCCAAAAATACCAGGAAATACCACAAAATACCCCAAAATACCCTAAAATACCCCAAAGTATACCCCAAAGTATACCGCAAAGTACCCCAAAATACCCCAAAGTACCCTAAAATACCCCCAAAATACCCCCAAAATACCCCAAAATACCCCAAAGTACCCCAAAGTATACCCCAAAATACCAGAAAATACCCCAAAGTACCCCAAAGTATACCCCAAAATACCAGAAAATACCCCAAAGTACCCCAAAATACCCCAAAGTACCCCAAAATACCCCAAAGTATACCCCAAAATACCCCAAAGTACCCCAAAATACCCCAAAGTATACCCCAAAATACCCCAAAGTACCCCAAAATACCCCAAAGTACCCCAAAGTATACTCCAAAATACCCCACAGTACCCCAAAATACCCCAAAGTACCCCAACATATCCCAAAATACCCCAAAGTGCCTGGAAATATACCACAAAGTACCAAAAAAAAAAAAAAAAAAAAAAAAAAATGTGCACATGTTGTGTAATAGTGTAATAGTGTAATAGTGTAATAGTGTGTAATAGTGTAATACTGTGATACTGTAATAGTGTGTAATAGTGTAATAGTGTAATAGTGTGTAATAGTGTAATAGTGTGTAATAGTGTAATAGTGTGTAATAGTGTGTAATAGTGTAATAGTGTGCTAGTGTAATAGTGTAATAGTGTAATAGTGTGCTAGTGTGTAATAGTGTAATAGTGTAATAGTGTGTAATATTGTAATATTGTGCTAGGGTAATAGTGTAATAGTGTGTAATAGTGTAATAGTGTGTAATAGTGTAATAGTGTAATAATGTGCTAGTGTGTAATAGTGTAATAGTGTGTAATAGTGTAATAGTGTGTAATAGTGTGTAATAGTGTAATAGTGTAATAGTGTGTAATAGTGTAATAGTGTGTTATAGTGTAATAGTGTAATAGTGTGTAATAGTGTAATAGTGTGTAATAGTGTAATAGTGTGCTAGTGTAATAGTGTAATAGTGTGTAATAGTGTAATAGTGTAATAGTGTGTAATAGTGTAATAGTGTGTAATAGTGTAATAGTGTAATTTTGTGTAATAGTGTGTAATAGTGTAATAGTGTGTAATAGTGTAATAGTGTGTAATAGTGTAATAGTGTGTAATAGTGTAATAGTGTGCTAGTGTAATAGTGTAATAGTGTGTAATAGTATAATAGTGTGCTAGTGTAATAGTGTAATAGTGTGCTAGTGTGTAATAGTGTAATAGTGTGTAATAGTGTGCTAGTGTAATAGTGTAATAGTGTAATAGTGTAATAGTGTGTAATAGTGTAATAGTGTGCTAGTGTGCTAGTGTGCTAGTGTGTAATAGTGTAATAGTGTGTAATAGTGTAATAGTGTAATAGTGTGTAATATTGTAATAGTGTAATAGTGTGTAATAGTGTAATAGTGTGCTAGTGTAATAGTGTAATAGTGTGTAATAGTGTAATAGTGTGTAATATTGTAATAGTGTAATAGTGTGTAATAGTGTGTAATAGTGTAATAGTGTGCTAGTGTAATAGTGTGTAATATTGTAATAGTGTAATAGTGTGTAATAGTGTAATAGTGTGTAATAGTGTAATCGTGTGTAATAGTGTCTATTACACTATTACACACTATTACACTATTACACTATTACACACTATTACACTATTACACACTGTTACACTATTACACTAGCACACTATTACACTATTACACTATTACACAAAATTACACTATTACACACTATTACACTATTACACTATTACACTAGCACACTATTACACTATTACACACTATTACACAAAATTACACTATTACACTATTACACACTATTACACTATTACACTATTACACACTATTACACACTATTACACTATTACACACTATTACACTATTACACTAGCACACTATTACACTATTACACACTATTACACACTATTAGACTATTACACACTATTACACTATTACACTATTACACTATTACACACTATTACACTATTACACTATTACACACTAGCACACTATTACACTATTACACTTGCAAACTATTACACACTATTACACACTATTACACTATTACACACTATTACACTATTACACACTATTACACTATTACACACTATTACACTATTACACTACTTTGGGGTATTTTGGGGTACTTTGGGGTATGGGGTATTTTATGGTATTTTGGGGTACACTTTGGGGTACTTTGGGGTATTTTGGGGTATTTTGGGGTATTTTAGGGTACTTTGGGGTATTTTGGGGTATACTTTGGGGTATTTTGGAGTACTTTGGGGTATTTTGGGGTATACTTTGGGGTATTTTGGGGTACTTTGGGGTATTTTGGGGTATTTTGGGGTATTTTAGGGTACTTTGGGGTATTTTGGGGTATACTTTGGGGTATTTTGGCGTATTTTGGGGTACTTTGGGGTATTTTGGGGTATACTTTGGGGTATACTTTGGGGTATACTTTGGGGTATTTTGGGGTACTTTGGGGTATGGGGTATTTTATGGTATTTTGGGGTAAACTTTGGGGTACTTTGGGGTATTTTGGGGTATTTTAGTGTACTTTGGGGTATTTTGGGGTACTTTGGGGTATTTACTGGTACTTTGTGGTATTTTCTGGTATTTTCTGGTACTTTGGGGTATACTTTGGAGGTATTTCAGGGTATTTTGTGGTATTTTGGGGTACTTTGGGGTATTTTCTGGTACTTTGGGGTATACTTTGTCGTATTTTAGGGTATTTTGGGGTATTTTGGGGTATTTTCTGGTACTTTGGGGTATACTTTGGGGTATTTTGGGGTATCTTAGGGTACTTTGGGGTATTTTGGGGTATTTTCTGGTACTTTGGGGTATTTTGGGGTATACTTTGGGGTATTTTGGGGTACTTTGGGGTATTTTGGGGTATACTTTGGGGTATTTTGGGGTATTTTAGGGTACTTTGGGGTATTTTGGGGTATACTTTGGGGTATTTTGGGGTACTTTGGGGTATTTTGGGGTCTACGTTGGGGTACTTTAGGGGTATTTTGGGGTATACTTTGGGGTATTTTGGGGTACTTTGGGGTATTTTGGGGTATACTTTGGGGTATTTTGGGGTACTTTGGGGTATTTTGGGGTATTTTGGGGTATTTTAGGGTACTTTGGGGTATTTTGGGGTATACTTTGGGGTATTTTGGGGTATACTTTGGGGTATTTTGGGGTACTTTGGGGTACTTTAGCGTATTTTCTGGTACTTTGGGGTGATTAGTAGGACCCGAGGAGACAGAGGAGAGAAGCTTCTTTATTGAGACAGTAGGAAGGCTAAGAGGGAGACAGAGTAGAGGAGACAGGGTAGAATGTTCTTTATTGAGACACTAGGTAGGCTGAGAGGGAGACAGAGTAGGGGAGACACAGAAAAGAATGTTCTTTATTGAGACAGTATGAAGGCTGAGAGGGAGACAGAGTAGGGGAGACACAGGAGAAAATGTTCTTTATTGAGACAGTATGAAGGCTGAGAGGGAGACAGAGTAGGGGAGACACAGGAGAAAATTGTCTTTATTGAGACACTAGGAAAGCTGAGAGGGAGACAGAGTAGGGGAGACACAGGAGGAAATTATCTTTATTGAGACGGTAGGAAGGCTGAGAGGGAGACATAGTAGAGGAGACACAGGAGAGACTGTTCTTTATTGAGACAGTAGGAAGGCTGAGAGGGAGACACAGGAGAAAAGGTTCTTTATTGAGACCGTAGGAAGGCTGAGAGGGAGACAGAGTAGAGGAGACACAGAAGAGAATGTTCTTTATTGAGACAGTAGGAAGGCTGAGAGGGAGACAGAGTAGGGGAGACACAGGGGAGAATGTTCTTTATTGAGACAGTAGGAAGGCTGAGAGGGAGACAGAGTAGGGGAGACACAGGAGAAAATGTTCTTTATTGAGACACTAGGAAAGCTGAGAGGGGGACAGAGTAGGGGAGACACCGGAGAGAAGGTTCTTTATTGAGACACTAGGGAGGCTGAGAGGGAGACAGAGTAGGGGAGACACAGGATAAAATGATTAATACATTCTGCCAATTACACTCATTACATCCACACTGTGATTATTGTATAGTAAATGAGACGCATTACAGCCTGATGTCTGACCATGTGGAGCAGGCACAGTAGCTCTTGAACAGAGTGGAGGCAGAATGCGTGGGTTGGGGTCAGGCTGAACGCAAAGAAGACTGAGGTCATCACTTATAACATCCCCCTGGACCATCCACCTCTCAACCTCTCAACTCTATTGAGACAGTAGGAAGGCAGAGAGGGAGACAGAGTAGAGGAGACACAGGAGAGAAGGTTATTTATTGAGACACTGGGAAGGCTGAGAGGGAGACAGAGTATGGGGAGACACAGGAGAGAATGTTCTTTATTGAGACACTGAGACAGTAGGAAGGCTGAGTGGGAGACAGAGTAGAGGAGGCACAGGAGAGAATGTTCTTTATTGAGACAGTAGGAAGGCTGAGAGGGAGACAGAGTAGAGGATACACAGGAGAGAAGGTTCTTTATTGAGATACTGGGAAGGCTGAGAGGGAGACAGAGTATGGGGAGACACAGGAGAGGATGTTCTTTATTGAGACACTGAGACAGTAGGAAGGCTTAGTGGGAGACAGAGTAGAGGAGGCACAGGAGAGAATGTTCTTTATTGAGACAGTAGGAAAGCTGAGAGGGAGACAGAGTAGAGGAGGCACAGGGGAGAAGGTTCTTTATTGAGACACTAGGAAGGCGGAGAGGGAGACAGAGTAGGGGAGACACAGGAGACAATTATCTTTATTGAGACAGTAGGACGGCTGAGAGGAAGACAGAGTAGAGGAGCCACAGGGTAGAATGTTCTTTTTTGAGACACTAGGTAGTCTGAGAGGGAGACAGAGTAGAGAAGACACAGAAGAGAATGTTCTTTATTGAGACAGTAGGAAGGCTGAGAGGGAGACAGAGTAGGGGAGACACAGGAGAAAATGTTCTTTATTGAGACACTAGGAAAGCTGAGAGGGGGACAGAGTAGGGGAGACACCGGAGAGAAGGTTCTTTATTGAGACACTAGGGAGGCTGAGAGGGAGACAGAGTAGGGGAGACACAGGAGAAAATGATATTTATTGAGACCGTAGGAAGGCTGAGAGGGAGACAGAGTAGAGGAGACCGGGTAGAATGTTCTTTATTGAGACACTAGGGAGGTTGAGAGGGAGACAGAGTAGGGGAGACACAGGAGAAAATGATCTTTATTGAGACAGTAGGAAGGCTGAGAGGGAGACAGAGTAAACGAGACAGAGGAGAGAAGCTTCTTTATTGAGACAGTAGGAAGGCTGAGAGGGAGACAGAGCAGAGGAGACAGAGGAGAGAAGCTTCTTTATTGAGACAGTAGGAAGGCTGAGAGGGAGACAGAGTAGAGGAGACAGAGAAGAGAAGCTTCTTTATTGAGACCGTAGGAAGGCTGAGAGGGAGACAGAGTAGAGGAGACAGGGTAGAATGTTCTTTATTGAGACACTAGGTAGGCTGAGAGGGAGACAGAGTAGGGGAGACACAGGAGAAAATTATCTTTATTGAGACAGTATGAAGGCTGAGAGGGAGACAGAGTAGAGGAGACAGAGGAGAGAAGCTTCTTTATTGAGACAGTAAGAAGGCTAAGAGGGAGACAGAGTAGAGGAGACAGGGTATAATGTTCTTTATTGAGACACTGGGTAGGCTGAGAGGGAGACAGAGTAGGGGAGACACAGGAGAAAATTATCTTTATTGAGACAGTATGAAGGCTGAGAGGGAGACAGAGTAGGGGAGACACAGGAGAAAATTATCTTTATTGAGACAGTAGGAAGGCTGAGAGGGAGACATAGTAGAGGAGACACAGGAGATACTGTTCTTTATAGAGACAGTAGGAAGGATGAGAGGGAGACACAGGAGAGAAGGTTCTTTATTGAGACAGTAGGAAGGCTGAGAGGGAGACAGAGTAGAGGAGACACAGGAGAGAATGTTCTTTATTGAGACAGTAGGAAGGCTGAGAGGGAGACAGAGTAGGGGAGACAGAGTAGGGGAGACACAGGGGAGAATGTTCTTTATTGAGACAGTAGGAAGGCTGAGAGGGAGACATAGTAGAGGAGACACAGGAGAGAATGTTCTTTATTGAGACAGTAGGAAGGCTGAGAGGGAGACAGAGTAGGGGAGACACAGGGGAGAATGTTCTTTATTGAGACAGTAGGAAGGCTGAGAGGGAGACAGAGTAGGGGAGACACAGGAGAAAATGTTCTTTATTTAGACAGAAGGAAGGCTGAGAGGGAGACATACAGTAGTATGCGAGACACAGGAGAAAATGTTCTTTATTGAGACACTAGGAAAGCTGAGAGGGGGACAGAGTATGGGAGACACCGGAGAGAAGGTTCTTTATTGAGACACTAGGGAGGCTGAGAGGGAGACAGAGTAGGGGAGACACAGGATAAAATGATTAATACATTCTGCCAATTACACTCATTACATCCACACTGTGATTATTGTATAGTAAATGAGACGCATTACAGCCTGATGTCTGACCATGTGGAGCAGGCACAGTAGCTCTTGAACAGAGTGGAGGCAGAATGCGTGGGTTGGGGTCAGGCTGAACGCAAAGAAGACTGAGGTCATCACTTATAACATCCCCCTGGACCATCCACCTCTCAACCTCTCAACTCTATTGAGACAGTAGGAAGGCTGAGAGGGAGACAGAGTAGAGGAGACACAGGAGAGAAGGTTATTTATTGAGACACTGGGAAGGCTGAGAGGGAGACAGAGTATGGGGAGACACAGGAGAGAATGTTCTTTATTGAGACACTGAGACAGTAGGAAGGCTGAGTGGGAGACAGAGTAGAGGAGGCACAGGAGAGAATGTTCTTTATTGAGACAGTAGGAAGGCTGAGAGGGAGACAGAGTAGAGGATACACAGGAGAGAAGGTTCTTTATTGAGATACTGGGAAGGCTGAGGGGGAGACAGAGTAGGGGAGACACAGGAGAGAATGTTCTTTATTGAGACACTGAGACAGTAGGAAGGCTTAGTGGGAGACAGAGTAGAGGAGGCACAGGAGAGAATGTTCTTTATTGAGACAGTAGGAAAGCTGAGAGGGAGACAGAGTAGAGGAGGCACAGGGGAGAAGGTTCTTTATTGAGACACTAGGAAAGCGGAGAGGGAGACAGAGTAGGGGAGACACAGGAGACAATTATCTTTATTGAGACAGTAGGAAGGCTGAGAGGGAGACATAGTAGAGGAGACAGGAGAGACTGTTCTTTATTGAGACAGTAGGAAGGCTGAGAGGGAGACAGAGCAGAGTAGACACAGGAGAGAATGTTCTTTATTGAGACAGTAGGACGGCTGAGAGGAAGACAGAGTAGAGGAGCCACAGGGTAGAATGTTCTTTTTTGAGACATTAGGTAGTCTGAGAGGGAGACAGAGTAGAGAAGACACAGAAGAGAATGTTCTTTATTGAGACAGTAGGAAGGCTGAGAGGGAGACAGAGTAGGGGAGACACAGGGGCGAATGTTCTTTATTGAGACAGTAGGAAGGCTGAGAGGGAGACAGAGTAGGGGAGACACAGGAGAAAATGTTCTTTATTGAGACACTAGGAAAGCTGAGAGGGGGACAGAGTAGGGGAGACACCGGAGAGACGGTTCTTTATTGAGACAATAGGGAGGCTGAGAGGGAGACAGAGTAGGGGAGACACAGGAGAAAATTATATTTATTGAGACAGTAGGAAGGCTGAGAGGGAGACAGAGTAGAGGAGACCGGGTAGAATGTTCTTTATTGAGACACTAGGGAGGTTGAGAGGGAGACAGAGTAGGGGAGACACAGGAGAAAATGATCTTTATTGAGACAGTAGGAAGGCTGAGAGGGAGACAGAGTAAAGGAGACAGAGGAGAGAAGCTTCTTTATTGAGACAGTAGGAAGGCTGAGAGGGAGACAGAGCAGAGGAGACAGAGGAGAGAAGCTTCTTTATTGAGACAGTAGGAAGGCTGAGAGGGAGACAGAGTAGAGGAGACAGAGAAGAGAAGCGTCTTTATTGAGACAGTAGGAAGGCTAAGAGGGAGACAGAGTAGGGGAGACACAGGAGAAAATGATCTTTATTGAGACAGTAGGAAGGCTGAGAGGGAGACAGAGTAAAGGAGACAGAGGAGAGAAGCTTCTTTATTGAGACAGTAGGAAGGCTGAGAGGGAGGCAGAGTAGAGGAGACAGAGAAGAGAAGCGTCTTTATTGAGACAGTAGGAAGGCTGAGAGGGAGACAGAGTAGGGGAGACACAGGAGAAAATTATCTTTATTGAGACAGTAGGAAGGCTGAGAGGGCGACACAGGAGAGAAGGTTCTTTATTGAGACCGTAGGAAGGCTGAGAGGGAGACAGAGCAGAGGAGACACAGGAGAGAATGTTCTTTATTGAGACAGTAGGACGGCTGAGAGGGAGACAGAGTAGGGGAGACACAGGGGAGAATGTTCTTTATTGAGACCGTAGGAAGGCTGAGAGGGAGACAGAGCAGAGGAGACACAGGAGAGAATGTTCTTTATTGAGACAGTAGGACGGCTGAGAGGGAGACAGAGTAGGGGAGACACAGGGGAGAATGTTCTTTATTGAGACAGTAGGAAGGCTGAGAGGGAGACAGAGTAGGGGAGACACAGGAGAAAATGTTCTTTATTTAGATAGAAGGAAGGCTGAGAGGGAGACATACAGTAGTATGGGAGACACAGGAGAAAATGTTCTTTATTGAGACACTAGGAAAGCTGAGAGGGGGACAGAGTAGGGGAGACACCGGAGAGAAGGTTCTTTATTGAGACACTAGGGAGGCTGAGTGGGAGACAGAGTAGGGGAGACACAGGAGAAAATGATTAATACATTCTGCCAATTACACTCATTACATCCACACTGTGATTATTGTATAGTAAATGAGACGCATTACAGCCTGATGTCTGACCATGTGGAGCAGGCACAGGAGCTCTTGAACAGAGTGGAGGCAGAATGCGTGGGTTGGGGTCAGGCTGAACGCAAAGAAGACTGAGGTCATCACTTATAACATCCCCCTGGACCATCCACCTCTCAACCTCTCAACTCTATTGAGACAGTAGGAAGGCTGAGAGGGAGACAGAGTAGAGGAGACACAGGAGAGAAGGTTATTTATTGAGACACTGGGAAGGCTGAGAGGGAGACAGAGTATGGGGAGACACAGGAGAGCATGTTCTTTATTGAGACACTGAGACAGTAGGAAGGCTGAGTGGGAGACAGAGTAGAGGAGGCACAGGAGAGAATGTTCTTTATTGAGACAGTAGGAAGGCTGAGAGGGAGACAGAGTATGGGGAGACACAGGAGAGAATGTTCTTTATTGAGACACTGATACAGTAGGAAGGCTTAGTGGGAGACAGAGTAGAGGAGGCACAGGAGAGAATGTTCTTTATTGAGACAGTAGGAAGGCTGAGAGGGACACAGAGTAGGGGAGACACAGGAGAAAATTATCTTTATTGAGACAGTAGGAAGGCTGAGAGGGAGACATAGTAGAGGAGACACAGGAGAGACTGTTCTTGATTGAGACAGTAGGAAGGCTGAGAGGGAGACACAGGAGAGAAGGTTCTTTATTGAGACCATAGGAAGGCTGAGAGGGAGACAGAGCAGAGGAGACACAGGAGAGAATGTTCTTTATTGAGACAGTAGGACGGCTGAGAGGGAGACAGCGTAGAGGAGCCACAGGGTAGAATGTTCTTTATTGAGACACTAGGTAGTCTGAGAGGGAGACAGAGTAGAGAAGACACAGAAGAGAATGTTCTTTATTGAGACAGTAGGAAGGCTGAGAGGGAGACAGAGTAGGGGAGACACAGGAGAGAATGTTCTTTATTGAGACACTAGGTAGGCTGAGAGGGAGACAGAGTAGGGGAGACACAGGAGAAAATGTTCTTTATTGAGACACTAGGGAGGCTGAGAGGGAGACAGAGTAGGGGAGACACCGGAGAGAAGGTTCTTTATTGAGACACTAGGGAGGCTGAGAGGGAGACAGAGTAGGGGAGACACAGGAGAAAATGATATTTATTGAGACAGTAGGAAGGCTGAGAGGGAGACAGAGTAGAGGAGACAGAGGAGAGAAGCTTCTTTATTGAGACACTAGGTAGTCTGAGAGGGAGACAGAGTAGAGAAGACACAGAAGAGAATGTTCTTTATTGAGACAGTAGGAAGGCTGAGAGGGAGACAGAGTAGAGGAGACCGGGTAGAATGTTCTTTATTGAGACCTAGGTAGGCTGAGAGGGAGACAGAGTAGGGGAGACACAGGAGAAAATTATCTTTATTGAGACAGTATGAAGACTGAGAGGGAGACAGAGTAGGGGAGACACAGGAGAAAATTATCTTTATTGAGACAGTAGGAAGGCTGAGAGGGAGACATAGTAGAGGAGACACAGGAGATACTGTTCTTTATTGAGACAGTAGGAAGGCTGAGAGGGAGACACAGGAGATACTGTTCTTTATTGAGACACTGAGACAGTAGGAAGGCTGAGAGGGAGACAGAGTAGAGGAGACACAGGAGAGAAGGTGCTTTATTGAAACACTAGGAAGGCTGAGAGGGAGACAGAGTATGGGGAGACACAGGAGAGAATGTTCTTTATTGAGACAATGATACAGTAGGAAGGCTTAAGGCCTCTGCATGCTACAGAAACTTCAGAGCAACTGCAACACAACATCGGCGCGATTTCAGCGCGGTTGTTTTAGAGGGTCTTGTAGACTGTGTTGCTTGGACGTTGCGTACATGTCCCCAGAATCTAATCTGAACAACCGTTGCGTTGATATTGCGTAGCAGTGATTGGTTGGTTAGCGAATGGGGGCGGGGCTGTCATAGAATAATATTAGTCCTGCAGAGAATAATATCCTCCATTGTTGAAGCCAGCGTCACATAGCTCGCCTTTTTCTGAAAACCCAAGCACATATTGTTCCATAGCATACGCCTTCAGTTGATCATGACAAATCCTCTCTTACCTTGATGATTAAAAAGCCTCCATAATTTAGTAAATAAAGCTGTAGCCAGCCAGCTAGCATTGGGTCTATTCAAAATGCTATCCACATTAGCTACATAGCTAACCAAGTAAATACAATGGTATCCGTCCTGAGGTAACGTTAAATACAACGTTTGCTAGTCGAAATGACTGGACACACACAGGGACAAGTTAAACATCAATCAATTAATTTATTCCATAGGTAGTTTGAGCTGCATGTGAGCCGAGGTCCTCTCCATTGGAAACTAATGATGTTACGGTAACGTTAGCTCGAAAAGCACAGAAAGTTAAGCTGCTAGCAACAGACACTATAACACTTCCGGTCGGGGGTTTTCAAAATAAAAGAGCGATGTCTAAAATCACCGGAAATACGTTTATTTTGTACATTATCTAAAGTTAACACGAACCTAAACTAACTTTAGTTAAACTAACTTTGCGCGTCGATGTTGCAGAAGCATAAAGGCAGAGTGTCTAAAACACCGTTGCTTTGTCGATGTTGTGTTGCAGTTGCTTTGAAGTTTCTGTAGCATGCAGAGGCCTTTAGTGGGTGACAGAGTAGAGGATGCACAGGAGAGAATGTTCTTTATTGAGACAGTAGGACGGCTGAGAGGGACACAGAGTAGGGGAGACACAGGAGGAAATGATATTTATTGAGACAGTAGGAAGGCTGAGAGGCAGACAGAGTAAAGGAGACAGAGGAGAGAAGCTTCTTTATTGAGACAGTAGGAAGGCTGAGAGGGGGACAGAGTAGAGGAGACAGGGTATAATGTTCTCTATTGAGACATTAGGTAGGCTGAGAGGGAGACAGAGTAGGGGAGACACAGGAGAAAATTATCTTTATTGAGACAGTATGAAGGCTGAGAGGGAGACAGAGTAGGGGAGACACAGGAGAAAATTATCTTTATTGAGACAGTAGGAAGGCTGAGAGGGAGACATAGTAGAGGAGACACAGGAGATACTGTTCTTTATTGAGACAGTAGGAAGGCTGTGAGGGAAACACAGGAGAGAAGGTTCTTTATTGAAACCGTAGGAAGGCTGAGAGGGAGACAGAGTAGAGGAGACACAGGAGAGAAGGTGCTTTATTGAAACACTGGGAAGGCTGAGAGGGAGACAGAGTATGGGGAGACACAGGAGAGAATGTTCTTTATTGAGACAATGATACAGTAGGAAGGCTTAAGGCCTCTGCATGCTACAGAAACTTCAGAGCAACTGCAACACAACATCGGCGCGATTTCAGCGCGGTTGTTTTAGAGGGTCTTGTAGACTGTGTTGCTTGGACGTTGCGTACATGTCCCCAGAATCTAATCTGAACAACCGTTGCGTTGATATTGCGTAGCAGTGATTGGTTGGTTAGCGAATGGGGGCGGGGCTGTCATAGAATAATATTAGTCCCGCAGAGAATAATATCCTCCATTGTTGAAGCCAGCGTCACATAGCTCGCCTTTTTCTGAAAACCCAAGCACATATTGTTCCATAGCATACGCCTTCAGTTGATCATGACAAATCCTCTCTTACCTTGACGATTAAAAAGCCTCCATAATTTAGTAAATAAAGCTGTAGCCAGCCAGCTAGCATTGGGTCTATTCAAAATGCTATCCACATTAGCTACATAGCTAACCAAGTAAATACAATGGTATCCGTCCTGAGGTAACGTTAAATACAACGCTAGTCGAAATGACTGGACACACACAGGGACAAGTTAAACATCAATCAATTAATTTATTCCAATAGGTAGTTTGAGCTGCATGTGAGCCGAGGTCCTCTCCATTGGAAACTAATGATGTTACGGTAACGTTAGCTCGAAAAGCACAGAAAGTTAAGCTGCTAGCAACAGACACTATAACACTTCCGGTCGGGGGTTTTCAAAATAAAAGAGCGATGTCTAAAATCACCGGAAATACGTTTATTTTGTACATTATCTAAAGTTAACACGAACCTAAACTAACTTTAGTTAAACTAACTTTGCGCGTCGATGTTGCAGAAGCATAAAGGCAGAGTGTCTAAAACACTGTTGCTTTGTCGATGTTGTGTTGCAGTTGCTTTGAAGTTTCTGTAGCATGCAGAGGCCTTTAGTGGGAGACAGAGTAGAGGAGGCACAGGAGAGAATGTTCTTTATTGAGACAGTAGGACGGCTGAGAGGGACACAGAGTAGGGGAGACACAGGAGAGAA
Organism: Notolepis coatsorum; assembly: GCF_963971535.1. Taxonomy (NCBI): domain Eukaryota; kingdom Metazoa; phylum Chordata; class Actinopteri; order Aulopiformes; family Paralepididae; genus Notolepis; species Notolepis coatsorum. The sequence goes on along the minus strand of NC_140180.1, from coordinate 85,068,419 downwards.
TGTTCTTTATTGAGACAGTAGGAAGGCTGAGAGGGAGACATAGTAGAGGAGACACAGGAGAGAATGTTCTTGATTGAGACAGTAGGAAGGCTGAGAGGGAGACACAGGAGAGAATGTTCTTTATTGAGACAGTAGGACGGCTGAGAGGGAGACAGCGTAGAGGAGCCACAGGGTAGAATGTTCTTTATTGAGACACTAGGTAGTCTGAGAGGGAGACAGAGTAGAGAAGACACAGAAGAGAATGTTCTTTATTGAGACAGTAGGAAGGCTGAGAGGGAGACAGAGTAGGGGAGACACAGGGGAGAATGTTCTTTATTGAGACACTAGGTAGGCTGAGAGGGAGACAGAGTAGGGGAGACACAGGAGAAAATGTTCTTTATTGAGACACTAGGAAAGCTGAGAGGGGGACAGAGTAGGGGAGACACCGGAGAGAAGGTTCTTTATTGAGACACTAGGGAGGCTGAGAGGGAGACAGAGTAGGGGAGACACAGGAGAAAATGATATTTATTGAGACAGTAGGAAGGCTGAGAGGGAGACAGAGTAGAGGAGACAGAGGAGAGAAGCTTCTTTATTGAGACAGTAGGAAGGCTGAGAGGGAGACAGAGTAGAGGAGACACAGGAGAAAATGATCTTTATTGAGACAGTAGGAAGGCTGAGAGGCAGACAGAGTAAAGGAGACAGAGGAGAGAAGCTTCTTTATTGAGACAGTAGGAAGGCTGAGAGGGACACAGAGTAGAGGAGACAGGGTATAATGTTCTTTATTGAGACACTAGGTAGGCTGAGAGGGAGACAGAGTAGGGGAGACACAGGAGAAAATTATCTTTATTGAGACAGTAGGAAGGCTGAGGGGGAGACATAGTAGAGGAGACACAGGAGATACTGTTCTTTATTGAGACAGTAGGAAGGCTGAGAGGGAGACACAGGAGAGGAGGCACAGGAGAGAATGTTCTTTATTGAAACACTAGGAAGGTTGATAGGGAGACAGAGTAGGGGAGACACAAGAGAGAAGGTTCTTTATTGACACAGTAGGAAGGCTGAGAGGGAGACAGAGTAGGGGAGACACAAGAGAGAAGGTTCTTTATTGACACAGTAGGAAGGCTGAGAGGGAGACAGAGTAGGGGAGACACAGGAGAAAATTATCTTTATTGAGACAGTAGGAAGGCTGAGAGGCAGACAGAGTAAAGGAAACAGAGGAGAGAAGCTTCTTTATTGAGACAGTAGGCAGGCTGAGAGGGACACAGAGTAGAGGAGACACAGGAGATACTGTTCTTTATTGAGACAGTAGGAAGGCTGAGAGGGAGACAGAGTAGAGGAGGCACAGGAGAGAATGTTCTTTATTGAAACACTAGGAAGGTTGATAGGGATACAGAGTAGGGGAGACACAGGAGAGAAGGTTCTTTATTGAGACACTAGGGAGGCTGAGAGGGGGACAGAGTAGGGGAGACACAAGAGAGAAGGTTCTTTATTGACACAGTAGGAAGGCTGAGAGGGAGACAGAGTAGGGGAGACACAGGAGAAAATTATCTTTATTGAGACAGTAGGAAGGCTGAGAGGGAGACACAGGAGAAAATTATCTTTATTGAGACAGTAGGAAGGCTGAGAGGGAGACAGAGTAGAGGAGACACAGGAGAGACTGTTCTTTATTGAGACAGTGGGAAGGCTGAGAGGAGCTCTTGAACAGAGTGGAGGCAGAATGTGCCAGTGTTGGGGTCAGGCTAAACACAAAGAAGACTGAGGTCATCACTTATAACATCCCCCCGTGGACCATCTACCTCTCAACCTCTCAACTCTATTGAGACAGTAGGAAGGCTGAGAGGGAGACAGAGAAGGGGAGACACAGGAGAGAAGGTTCTTTATTGAGACACTAGGAAGGCGAAGAGGGAGACAGAGTAGGGGAGACACAGCAGAGAATATTCTTTATTGAGACAGTAGGAAGGCTGAGAGGGAGACAGTGTAGGGGAGACACAGGAGAAAATTATCTTTATTGAGACAGTAGGAAGGCTGAGAGGGAGACAGAGTAGGGGAGACACAGGAAAAAATGTTCTTTATTGAGACAGTAGGAAGGCTGAGAGGGAGACAGAGTAGAGGAGACACAGGAGAGACTGTTCTTTATTGAGACAGTAGGAAGGCTGAGAGGGAGACACAGGAGAGAAGGTTCTTTATTGAGACTGTAGGAAGGCTGAGAGGGAGACAGAGTAGGGGAGACACAGGGGAGAATGTTCTTTATTGAGACAGTGGGAAGGCTGAGAGGAGCTCTTGAACAGAGTGGAGGCAGTATGTCCCAGTGTTGGGGTCAGGCTAAACACAAAGAAGACTGAGGTCATCACTTATAACATCCCCCTGGACCATCCACCTCTCAACCTCTCAACTCTATTGAGACAGTAGGAAGGCTGAGAGGGAGACAGAGAAGGGGAGACACAGGAGAGAAGTTTCTTTATTGAGACACTAGGAAGGCGAAGAGGGAGACAGAGTAGGGGAGACACAGCAGAGAATGTTCTTTATTGAGACAGTAGGAAGGCTGAGAGGGAGACAGAGTAGATGAGGCACAGGAGAGAATGTTCTTTATTGAAACACTAGGAAGGTTGAGAGGGAGACAGAGTAGGGGAGACACAGGAGAAAAGGTTCTTTATTGAGACACTAGGGAGGCTGAGAGGGAGACAGAGAAGGGGAGACACAGGAGAGAAGGTTCTTTATTGAGACACTAGGAAGGCGAAGAGGGAGACAGAGTAGGGGAGACACAAGAGAGAAGGTTCTTTATTGAGACACTAGGAAGGCTGACAACAAAGAACACGGAGAGGGAGTAATAGGAGAGAGAGGGGGGGGGGTAAGAGTAATAGTGTAGTCAGATAACTATTGAGATGTCCTTCAATCAAACAGAACTCCCTCTGGAAATGGCAGTGCAGACCCAGCAATGATTCTCCCTCGTTAGTATCCATATCACAGTGTTTGTCAGGAGGAGCATGGAGGAGGGTAGAGAAAGAGCAAGGACATTTGAGAAGGGAGAGAGAGAAACAGGAAAAAAGAGAAAGAAGGAGGGAGGGGGAGATATGGAGTGTGTGGGAGCGAGGAGAGGAGGGAGAGAGTGGGGAGGAGGGAGAGAGAGGGGGAGGCGATTAATTTAGCAGTGGTATTGAATGCTTAATTGAATTTGGCTGCGTAATCAGATTTCACTGGGTAGAGGGAGACTGTGTGCTCCTTAGTGTGTTTGTTTGTGTGCGCATGTGTGTGCGTGTGTGTCTGTGCGTGTGTGTGTGTGTAGCAGCTGGACTTTAATGGAGTATATATTAAATGTGGATACTCTCTCTACCTTCCTCCCAACCAGAGGAATACTTTATAGAGTTGGCCCAAAGTGAAGTCTGGTCTTTGGGGAAGTATTCATCTGAAATGTTTCTTTCGGTGGAAACAATTCAGAAGGACATCTGGTGTCTCTGTCTTCTAATCAGTTGTAGCAGCCGGATCCACTCAGCTTGTCCTGAACACCTCAAACTCAAACTCTTGTATTGAAGGGTCTGACTCAGCAGCCGCCATCACCCCAGTCATCACACACATAATAAACCTCTCCATAAAACAGGGACACGTACCCAAAAACTTCAAAATTGCGAGAGTAACCCCCCTGCACAAAAAGGGCAGCAAACTAGACCCAGGCAAGGACCGCCCTGTTTCTATTCTTACCTCCATCTCGAAAGTCATGGAAAAAATTGTATACGAACAGGTTGAAAAGTACCTTGCGGAAAAAAATCGAATCTACGAATTCCAATCTGGCTTCAGAACATCCCACTCCACTGACACATGCAGTGGCGAATATTCATGGAAGCCAAGGGAAGCCAAGCTTCCCCAAAAATAGAAACAGTAAGAAAACATTAAAAATGTAGATTCTAAAAAATATTTATTTTTTAAAAAAATGTATAGTTTACAATAATAAAAAAAATCATTATTTTTCATCTCTGTGTTATAATAATGTTCTCCCTCCTGGAGAAATTAACCGAACCAGCGAAACTGCGCCCACTCTCTCTAACACTGTCACTGACTGAGGCAGCCCATAGTCTGACTGACTGGTACCATTATTTTGATTGACATTTGGAGGCTTTTGGACGCTAGGCATTTTTTTTTGTTTATTCATCCTATTGTTTAATTATTAGCCAATACGATTCGAGCTGGGTTGGGCTTAGCCCAGTTTTAGCGTTTTTATCAAAAATGTTGTCGACCAAACCACAACCTCCACGCACATGCATATTTTAATCCATGGTTCATAATGTGCGTGTGTCATGTTAATGATGACGTCACAAAAGGTGCAGGGCAGCGAGGGGCTCTGAGAGTCACAGCAGGTAGTGGCAGGAAGCAGAGAGCCTTGCTACTACTAGCCGAGGAGCTAGTCTCTGTTTCACCTAACACTAGTGCTCCGTGATCATAGCCATTCATCTCTAAAGCTAACCACTATTTGTAAAAGCCACAACCACGTTACCATATTTGTAATAATGTAAATCATTGTGTCGTTGTACATATTGTGTTTATAACGTTAGTAGCTAAGTTAGCTAGCTTGGTAGCCAGCATTCTCGAAACTCCGAACATCACCCGATTTAAAATGGTTCTCTCCTCTTTGTATACCTTTGTCCTCACAAGTATTCTGCCAGGGAACTTATGGACACGACAATAGTAGTAGTTATAAGGTGTTTGAGCTTGTAACGTTAACGTTAGTTAGCTAATAGCTATCGTGGTAGCCCGTTTCGTGACTGTGATGCACCGAGTGGGGCTACTAGGGGGCTACTATCGTATCAACATGCCGTGACGTGTAGCTTGCTAGCCGGCATGATGCGTGCAGTGCTTTGCCCCACAGGTCTGAGAAGAGGACCTGCACATTTTACTCGTTCCCCAAACTCTTTTACATGGCCCGATTTAAAATGGTTCACGACAGTAGCCATAATGCTAACGTTAGCGGGGTAACGTTAGCCAGAGCCATATAGCCAGTAGTACTATGACCCGGACGGGCATAAGGCATAAGTTGCCTCGAGTGACGTCACAGCCCTGCTAGCGTCTGATAAGCTTTTTCATTTGCTCCATGCATGTTATTCGTGCGTGGACCTTTTTAACCCTTTCTGAGTGGCATTTCCAGCGTCAAATGGAAAAAAATAAATAATGAAATTAGATACCAATGATGTAAACTACCCATAATTGCAGAGTAGGGTTTAACCTGCAAGTTGGCCTTTAACACGGCCCAGCTTGGTTCTAGGTTAGGTGGCATTTTTTCTAATTTGGCTTCTGGCCAATCAAATCAGATTAAAAGCTAAGCGTGACAAAACGTCTTCGCCTCGCGGGCACTTTCGAATTCTCTAGTACTGTACATAGCGTTGCAATCATGGAAGAAGGCGATATTGTCAACTAGCTGGCTTGCTAGCTAACATTATGTAACGTTATGCGAGTCTTGTGAATGTCTAAACAAACGGCATTGTTTGATTGATTGATTGAAAACTTTATTAACGAGGCAATGAAGGATATAGCACTAGTTAGAGGGGAAATTCTGAGTCCTCTCTCGGATTCATTCATTGAGCAGCAACTTATTTTTCGCCGGCGGGACCTTTACTGGGATTTAACAACAAATCTATCTGTCCAGGAGGACCACATTGACCAGGTAAGCCTGCAATGCATAGGCTAGCTTGGTTGCTAACTAACGTTATCAGGCTAGCTTGGTTGCTAACTAATGTTATCAGGCTAGCTTGGTTGCTAACTAACGTTATCAGGCTAGCTTGGTTGTAGCCCCTTTCGTAACTGCGATGCAAGCCAGGGGCTCGAATACGCAGTCACTTATTCCTCCGTATTAGCCAGGTTAATTTGCACCACCAAGCACTGCTTAAAAGCTAGCGGTGGGTCCAAAATATATCAGATATAAATTTCAAAAGGTACCCACCGTTGCATTAGGGTTTCACACACACGCGCGGCGGGGTTTGAAAGCTCGGCGTTTCTAATAATAAACATTTTAAATCATTTTTATAAACTGGCCAACACTGCTCAAAACGGCTGTATTTCCGGCGTTGGGTGCATGATGCGCATGCGCTGTGATGGCGCACCAGGCAGCCAAATACAGAAATACAGCCGTTTTGAGCAGTGTTGGCCAGTTTGTAAAAATTATTTAAAATGTTTATTACCAACGCCGAGCTTTCAAACCCCACCGCGTGTGTGTGTGAAACCCTAAGGCAACGGTGGGTACCTTTGAAATGTATATCTGATATATTTTGGACCCACCGCTAGCTTTTAAGCAGTGCGTGGTGGTGCCAATTAACCTGGATACTACGGAGGAATAAGTGACTGTGTATTCGAGCCCCTGGCTGGCTGGCTTGCATCGCAGTCACAAAAGGGGCTAAGCCATACTGTACATGTTGACTGCTTGGTTTGACTGGCCGCCGAGCCATACTGTACATATTGACTGCTTGGTTTGACTGGCCGCCGAGCCATACTGTACATGGTGACTGCTTGGTTTGACTGGCCGCCGAGCCATATTGTACATGGTGACTGCTTGGCTTAAATATAAAGAAAAAAAGAAAAAAAGAAAAATATTAATACAAATTTTTAATAACTCTTTTTTGAATACCTTTTTTTTTGGCATCCTCTGTTATTTTACCCACGCGACGCCACTGGACACATGCCTTCTCTATTTGAATGACCATATCAAACAAGAGGTGGACGCGGGCAAATACTGCGGCATGGTCATGCTGGACCTACAAAAGGCCTTCAACACTCCATTCTGATTGACAAGCTAAAAGCAATTGGTTTTGATAAGCTGGATGCAATCCTACCTGGAGGGGAGAGAACAGATGGTGGAGGTAAACGGTACCCTATCTCCTCCCCTCCCAGTGAGCTGTGGTGTTCCACAAGGAAGCATACTAGGTCCGCTACTGTTCCTAATTTATGCAAATGACATGTCGTCAGCTTGTGACTGCAACTTGTTCCTGTTCGCGGACGACTCAGCCCTGCTGGTCTCTGACAAGAACAAATTACAGGTTGAAAAAACCCTCAGCTCGGAACTAGGCAAAATCTGCACCTGGCTTGCTGATAACAAACTATCATTACACCTGGGTAAAACAGAGTCCATTCTCTTCGGTTCAAATAACAAACTCAGCAAGACCGACGGCTTCTCAGTTACAGTGGGTGACAATATTGTCACAAGGAAAGATGAAATTACATACCTAGGTTCCATCCTAGAGGCGAATCTTTCCTGTAACAAAATGGCATCCAATGTAATAAAAAAAAAGTCAACCAATGAACTAGATTATTGTACCGGATCTCCTCTCTGGTAAACAAGAATACCCTGAAGACTCTGGCAGGAGCACTCATTCAAGGGTACTACGACTATGCTTGCACCTCATGGTACCAAAGCACCTCAAAGGTGCTAAAAACAAAATTACAAACATCACAAAACAAACTGGTCAGACTACTGCTTGACCTTACTCCTAGAACCCACCTCACCCCTGCCCACTTTGACAACCTAGGATGGCTTAGAGTAGACGACAGAGTACAGCAACTTGCAATGGGCCTGGTCTACAAGATACACTACACGACTAAGGTACCAATGTACATGTCAAATTACTTCCCAAAGGTCAGTGAATACCACGACCACAACACCAGAGGGAGCTCCACAAATCATGTGAAACCCGGATTTGGCTCAAACAAGGGACAAAACACGTTTCGCAATGATGCCACATCAATGTGGAACGCCCTACCCACAGCTGTAAAGGAATGTGAATCACTACCCACTTTCAAAACCACTCTCAAAAAGAGCACCTACGGGAGACTGCAATTCGAAACTGGCCCCTGTAAATGTCCTAACACAACCCCCTCCAATGTACAGTAAATGTCCTAACCCAATAATACACGAGACCCTCTTTTTGGGACCAAGTAAGGTTTCGTCAATAATCCCATGTACAGTTACCCCACCCCGCCTACCCAACGCCTACCCCACACCACCCCACCCACCCAACCACCTCCAATGTACAGTTTCCCCCCCCCCATTTTTTGAGCATACGTTTTCTCCACCTTTATTTTCTCGTATGTTGTACACTCCGATTATTGTATGGTCGGTCAAACTTCACCTCACCAATAAAAACACTGGCAACTCTAAGCAGCTTTTTTCCACCATAAATCTGTAACATTTGGGGTTCGCTCTGCTCAGTGAGCGAACCTCTAGCGTTACCTGGTGGGTAATTGCCACGTCTACCTGTCCTAATTACACTACCTGGTGTGGCTTGTTTAATGTCTCTTCATATTCTCCCCTGTGTCACACATTAGTCGATCACTAAACTGTCCGTGAGTATACCTACATGTGTAAGCCTTATCGCTCCTTGCCACGGAGGATAAGTTTGTTCGCTATGTGTCTGAGTCGCCATGTCACTTTGATTGCCGATTGCATTAGTTGTTGAAAGTTTATATTATAGTGTGTATATGCAGCACCGTCGTTTGACGGGTTTACCATTCACCATGTTTTGGAGACCTTGCTTTCTCCCCTTTATTTTTCCCGATTATTCGATAGTATTCTATGTATTGTGAAGCGTATTCACCGTGTTTTGGAGACCTTGCTTTCTCCCCTTTATTTTTCCCGATTATTCGATAGTATTCTATGTATTGTGAAGCGTATTCAACGTGTTTTGGAGACCGAGATGTCTCCCCTTTTGTTTATCCGCCATCGTATGTGTGTTCTTTGATCTACTCGAATTAAAGAAGTAGAGCTTTGTTTGAAAACCAACATCTGCCTCTCATCGTATCTGTTCTTTACTGCACCTGGGTCCAACACACCTACCAAACGGTAACATAAATCACCTACTGTACTGAAGCCACAACAATCTTCATCCACTCAAGCTATAGAAGAGCGATGTAATAACTTATTTTTTTCAGATCTAAAGTAAACAGCATCCGCTCTCTCATGCCCAGCTCTTCCTCTCTGTTTCCCCCTGCCTCTACCCCGTCGCCTGAGAGCTTACCATCTCTCCCATGTTTCACTGAGGTTCAGCAGAGCCACATTGAAATAACTCTGAGGAATTCAACTATCCACCTGCACCCTGGATCCCATTCCAACTGCCCCACTCAAGTCATACATCCCCAGCATCAGTTCAATCATCACCCAGGCTATTAACCTCTCCCTTCAAACTGGCCACATCCCATCTGCCCTCAAAGTTGCCATCATCCGCCCCCTCCTCAATAAGCCCACCCTGGACCAGGTTCTTGCCAACTACAGGCCAATTTCAAACCTTGCCTTCTTGGCCAAAGTATTGGAAAGGGTAGTTGCCTCCCAGTTTCAGGACCACCTCAAATACAACACCCTGATCGAAAAGTTCCAGTCAGGCTTTCGCTCATCCCATAGCACGGAAACAGCTCTGCTCATGGTGACGAATGACCTGCTAATCGACCTGACAGCAGTGTTTTATACTGTGGACCACACCATCCTCCTGGAGCATCTCCACAACACTGTTGGACTGTTGGACCATGCACTGCAGTGGTTCCAGTCCTACCTCTTAGGGGCTAGTGGGGGCAGGGGTCGGTTCTTGGTCCCATCCTCTTCATCACCTACATGCTCCACCTCTGCCATGTCATCGGCAGGCATGGAATGTCCTTCCACTGTTATGCTGATGACACACAACTCTACATAAAAACTGCCCCAAACCCCTCTGCAGCTCTGTCATGCCTCACCACCTGTCTTGAGGAGATAAAGGCATGGATGAACAGCAACAAATAAACCGAGGCACTTCTCATTGGCACCCCACACCAGGTTCAGTCTTCACCCATATCCCATCTCACCTTTGACGGCCAGGTCATCCCCCTCTCCCCCCCCCAGTCACAAATCTGGGGGTTCGGTTTGACCCCCACCTGACCTTCAACATCAACAAACACCTCTGCAAGACCTCATTCTATCACCTAAGAAATATCTCCAAACTCTGTCCCACATTAACCCTGTCAGACGCAGAGAAGCTTGTCCATGCCTTTGTCTCCTCAAGATTGGACTACTGTAACGGACTCTTCATCGGGATTCCTGGTAAGAGCATCCAAAAGCTGCAATACATCCAAAACAGCGCTGCCAGGATCCTGATGAGAGTCCGTAAACATGAGCACATAACCCCCATCCTCCACTCACTACATTGGCTCCCCGTCTCATCCTGGATCAACTATAAAATAAATGGACACACACCCCTCTACCTACAGGAACTCATCACTCCACAATCCTCCACCTGTACCCTCAGATCTGCAGGTAGCCTGCTCCATCGGGTCCCCAGTACCCGGCTCTGCACCATGGTGGACTGAGCCTTCTGCTCGGCTGCACCACACCTGTGGAAATAATGCAGGATAATGCAGGACCTCTTTAGTGGTCTTTATTCGGCATGCAACGAACTGGGACATGCAATGGGAGCGGCACACACTGGAATACACACACACACACACACACATGCATTGTCTTTTTTCTCAGTCGCCGATGCGATTGAGCTCTGCTCTTAACCCATCCCGTCGTCCTTCCCCCCAAGGGCAGCCGGGAGCAGACAGGGCGTGGGCGAGGTACCGTACCCGGGGACCAATCCAGGTGCTCCTGCCCATCTTCGTCAAGGACGCGACAGCGTCAGCGATCTGTTGTGTGCATGTTTTTCCATTGGGTTTATCTTATCGGGGGGGAAACCCTTGTGAGCATGGGGAGAACATGCAAACTCCACACAGAAAGGCCTGGGATATCCCCCACCTGGGTACCTGGCAACGCGGAAACCTAGTCCCCAAGCGGGAATCGAACCCTGGACCTTCTTGCTGTGAGGCGTGGTTAACCACTACACCACCGTGCCGCCCAGCGTCCCCATCCAACTGAGGGCGCCACAGAGCCTGGACTCTTTTAAAGCAGGCCTGAAAACATTCTTATTTCAAAAGGCCTTTGATTGCTAGCTATTTCTTGTGATAATTTTTTTTCTTGTGCTGTTGTTTTGAATTTACTGTTTATACTATGTTTTTAACTGTTTTGTTTTGTATTTTATTTTATTATTATTAATAATAATTTTGTAACTATGTTTTAACCCTGTAGCACGTTGGGATCCTAGTGAACGAAAAGTGCACTACAAATACAATTTATTATTATCATTTATTAGAATTGTTTGTGTTTTTTGGACACAAAGCTTTCTCCCCTTTATCTTCTCACGTTTTGTATGACTTTGTATGAAATATGACTTTTTATGATCGGCGGCTCAAATAAACACTGTTACTTTTTGGCAATCTACACCTGCATCCTGGTCTCCTCTGTTCTGCACTGCATCTCTAGGTCCAACACATTAAATCCATTCGTAACATGGGACCAGTGTTAGTGGATCAGTGTTAGGGGCTAGTATTAGGAGACCAGTGATAGGGGACCGGTGTTAGTGGATCAGTGTTAGGGGCTAGTATTAGGAGATTGGTGATAGGGGACCGGTGTTAGTGGATCAGTGTTAGGGGACCGGTGTTAGTGGATCAGTGTTAGGGGCTAGTATTAGGAGACCGGTGTTAGGGGGCCGGTGATAGGGGACCGGTGTTAGGGGACCGGTGTTAGGGGACCAGTGTTAGTGGATCAGTGTTAGGGGCTAGTATTAGGAGACCGGTGTTAGGGGACCGGTGTTAGGGGGCCGGTGATAGGGGACCGGTGTTAGGGGACCGGTGTTAGGGGACCGGTGTTAGGGGACCAGTGTTAGTGGATCAGTGTTAGGGGCTAGTATTAGGAGACCGGTGTTAGGGGACCAGTGATAGGGGACCGGTGTTAGGGGGCCGGTGATAGGGGACCGGTGTTAGTCGACTGGTGTTAAGAGACTGGTGTTAGTTGACTGGTGTTAGTGGACCAGTGATAGGGGACCGGTGTTAGGGGGCCGGTGATAGGAGACCGGTGTTAGGGGGCCGGTGTTAGTGGACCAGTGTTAGTGGACCAGTGTTAGTGGACCGGTGTTAGTGGACCGGTGTTAGTGGACCAGTGTTAGTGGACCGGTGTTAGTGGACCGGTGTTAAGAGACCGGTGTTAGTGGACCAGTGTTAGTGGACCAGTGTTAGTGGACCGGTGTTAAGAGACCGGTGTTAGTGGACCGGTGTTAGTGGACCGGTGTTAGTGGACCAGTGTTAAGACACCAGTGTTAGTGGACCGGTGTTAGTGGACCGGTGTTAGTGGACCAGTGTTAGTGGACCGGTGTTAGGAGACCAGTGTTAGGAGACCAGTGTTAGTGGACCGGTGTTAGTGGACCAGTGTTAGTGGACCGGTGTTAGTGGACCGGTGTTAGTGGACCAGTGTTAGTGGACCGGTGTTAGGAGACCAGTGTTAGTGGACCGGTGTTAGTGGACCAGTGTTAGTGGACCGGTGTTAGTGGACCAGTGTTAGTGGACCGGTGTTAGGAGACCAGTGTTAGTGGACCGGTGTTAGTGGACCGGTGTTAAGAGACCAGTGTTAGTGGACCGGTGTTAGTGGACCGGTGTTAGGAGACCGGTGTTAGGGGCCGGTGTTAGGGGCCGGTGTTAGTGGACCGGTGTTAGGAGACCGGTGTTAGGGGCCGGTGTTAGGGGGGTGCTGTTAGGGTTAGGGTTAATTTAAATTGAATGAAAATGCAGAGAAAATGTGACACGAAATGATGGCAGTGACATCTCCTTCATTTTACCCTTGAGTCAGTAGGCTTCACTCCTGGTTCTGTCAGATCCTAGAGACAGTGTCCCACTGCTGGGTGAAATTGCGTTGAAAGGTTTCGCTATCCGTAGGCGTCCGGCCTCTCTGCACCATGGACCTGGGCTGTGGTCTCTCTACAGTGTAAACCTGTATGACAGGGCTGTGGTCTCTCTACAGTGTAAACCTGTATGACAGGGCTGTGGTCTCTCTACAGTGTAAACCTGTATGACAGGGTTGTGGTCTCTCTACCGTGTGAATCTGTATGACAGGGCTGTGGTCTCTTTGCCGTGTAAACCTGTATGACTGGGCTGTGGTCTCTCTACAGTGTGAACCTGTATGCCAGGGCTGTGGTCTCTTTACCGTGTGAACCTGTATGACAGGGCTGTGGTCTCTCTACAGTGTGAACCTGTATGACAGGGCTGTGGTCTCTTTACCGTGTGAATCTGTATGACAGGGCTGTGGTCTCTCTACAGCGTGAACCTGTATGACAGGGCTGTGGTCTCTCTACAGTGTAAACCTGTATGACAGGGCTGTGGTCTCGCTACAGCGTGAACCTGTATGACAGGGCTGTGGTCTCGCTACAGCGTAAACCTGTATTCTGGGCTGTGGTCTCTCTACACAGCATGGACCTGTATGACAGGGCTGTGGTCTCTCTGCAGTGTGAACCTGTATGACAGGGCTGTGGTCTCTCTACAGTGTAAACCTGTATGACAGGGCTGTGGTCTCTCTGCAGTGTAAACCTGTATGACATGGCTGTGGTCTCTCTACACAGCATGGACCTGTATGACAGGGCTGTGGTCTCTCTACACAGCATGGACCTGTATGACAGGGCTGTGGTCTCTGAGCAGTGTGAACCTGTATGACAGGGCTGTGGTCTCTCTGCAGTGTGAACCTGTATGCCAGGGCTGTGGTCTCTCTGCAGTGTAAACCTGTATGACAGGGCTGTGGTCTCTCTGCAGTGTAAACCTGTATGACAGGGCTGTGGTCTCTCTACAGCATGGACCTGTATGACAGGGCTGTGGTCTCTCTACACAGCATGGACCTGTATGACAGGGCTGTGGTCTCTCTACAGTGTAAACCTGTATGACAGGGCTGTGGTCTCTCTACACAGCATGGACCTGTATGACAGGGCTGTGGTCTCTCTACTCAGCATGGACCTGTATGACAGGGCTGTGGTCTCTCTACACAGCATGGACCTGTATGACAGGGCTGTGGTCTCTCTACACAGCATGGACCTGTATGACAGGGCTGTGGTCTCTGAGCAGTGCGGGGCAGGTCAGCTTTGAACTGGGCAGCGAGCACCATGCCTGTCCACAGCAGGGGGCATCTCCACCTGCAACATCGATCTCACCTGCGAGAAACCTGCGCTCCTCAGCACATCTCACACTTAATGTCAGAGCAACTGGATGAGGAGAAGGAGAGGAGGGAGGGAGAGGGAGAAGGAGGGAGAGGAGGAGGGAGGGAGAGGGAGGGAGGGATGAAACACATTATTATTCATTACAGCTTAGCAAGTAAAATGATGTAGAATCACTCTACAGTCACCTGTGATATGCAGTCATCTGTTTAGTTTGTTTTGGCAAAGCTCTCAAAGGCACACACACACACACACACTCTCTCTCTCTCTCTCTCTCTCTCACTCTCTCTCTCTCTCTCTCTCTCTCTCTCTCTCTCTCTCTCTCTCTCTCTCTCTCTCTCTCTCTCTCACACACACACACACACACACACACCTACACACACACAGTACATAGTGGCACTAGTCCTCATAGGTGACCTTTCCAGTCCAGGGGCTTGCTGAGGGTTGCTGCTGATTGGATCTGTCCATAGCCGTGCGATTTACACCTCCCTGAATCAGACTGTCTGAATCATAGTGCACGCACACACATTCATGCACATGTACACACACACAGTCTAGGAGTTTAATTGGATGTCAGCTGGGTCCCTGGGCCATAAAGCATTGGGCAACACCCCTAACCAAGGGTGTGTGTGTGTGTGTGTGTGTGTGTGTGTGTGTGTGTGTGTGTGTGTGTGTGTGTGTGTGTGTGTGTGTGTGTGTGTGTGTGTGTGTGTGTGTGTGTGTGTGTGTGTGTGTGTGTGTGTGTGTGTGTAACCTGTGCGTGCGTGTGTGTGCGTGTGTGTGTGTGTGTGTGTGTGTGTGTGTGTGTGTGTGTGTGTGTGTGTGTGTGTGTGTGTGTGTGTGTGTGTGTGTGTGTGTGTGTGTGTGTGTGTGTGTGTGTGTGTGTGTGTGTGTGTGTGTGTGTGTGTGTGTGTGTGTGTGTGTGTGTGTGTGTGTGTGTGTGTGTGTGTGTGTGTGTGTGTTGACCTGTGTTTATACAGGCTACTGACTCTCTGTCTGAATCCTCTGGTCACAGTCCCCAGCAGCCTGCAGTCTCTGGTCAGGAGAGACAGCGTGATGTGACAGCATGCCAGCGAGGCTGCAGCTAGACCAGTGTAATAAGTCATGTTTCAGCTTCAGATCATTTGATTTGTTTTAGTGTTTTAGTGTTTTAGTGTTTCACCTTCTCTGAGCACAGCCAACTCTCTTGATGCTGAGGGGGCGTGCGTCATTGAAAGGAGAAGTTAGTATCTTAATACATGAAGCTTTCAAATGTAAACAAATCCATGAGACCAGTGTGATGTGTTGCTAAGGAAGATTAACAGCGGTGGTCAAAGGGTTTTAGGGTGTTCTATTGTTGTCAGACCTAGGATGACTGGAACACAGGAATAACTTTGATATGGATTTTAACATTATGGAATACCATGATGTCTTTTTTTCTTAAACTGTAGGCTACAACTCCACAGAACGGTACCAAATGGTACCAAATATCCAGATTCAAATGCCTTCATAACCTATTGTTTAATATATTATGTTTAATTGTTAGCCTCTCTCTCTCTCTCTCTCTCTCTGCTCAAATAGAGTTTTGATTTTAATTCCTGACTCGTGTTCCTTGGATTCCTCTTCACTCTATAATGTACTGTATACCAAACAACAACTAACATTAAAACTAACATTTCCCAAACATCATCCCTGTACGAGGCGTCTCACTCTATCGTCTGTACGAGGCGTCTCACTCTATCGTCTGTACGAGGCGTCTCACTCTATCATCTGTACGAGGCGTCTCACTCTATCATCTGTACAAGGCATCTCACTCTATCGTCTGTACGAGGCGTCTCACTCTATCGTCTGTACAAGGCGTCTCACTCTATCACCTGTACGAGGTGTCTCACTCTATTTTTTTTACACAATGACAGAGTTATTTAGCATAATTTCCCCCAATTTATTGGGCGGCGGAGCGGTGACACAAAAGTGTTTGTCTGTCTGTCGATCTCCCTAGCATTTAAGGCCTTTTTCCTTTTTTGCTTGTGCGCACTGCGCGCACCTGCAAACAGTGCTGTCCATGGTTCTGAATTCATACAATACACACACCCACTAGGCTACTACAGTGAGCCCCACTCATTTAATATATAGTGCAAATTAAGTGTTCAAATTAAGGCATCCAATATGATTAACCACTGTCTTATATGCGATGCAGCAATATGCAACGTTTCGTCTTGGCATCATAGGCATCAATGATCTCTTCTGCTATAAATTTGTCTGTGAGATCACTTTCAATGTGAAGCAGACTCAGAGGTAACATGTCTCTCCTGGAGCATTGTTGTTCTTAGCCAGTTTCGGATGCGCCTCATTGCTGAGAAAGACCGTTCACAAGTTGCGGTGCCGACGGCCAATGACGAGCCAAACGGAAACGTTTTTCATAATTTGGATCTCATCATGCTTTTTTTTTATCAACTTTTTCTCCTCCTGTTTTTTCTGTATTTTTCTCCCATCCCAATTTAGTCGTTATGCCAATTCCCCCCTCCCCTTCCTGGTCGTTGCGCGCATTTGCCCCCTACTTGCCGGTCTAGGGAGCCCTGAAGTCTATCACATGCTTCCTCCGATACATAGGAGACAGCCAGCAGCCTCTTTTCACCTGACAGCGCGGACTCTCATTGGTGAAGTGTAACGCGTGGGAGGGCACACTACCTTCACCAGTTCCTTCCCTTGCTGTGCAGGCGCCCTGACCACCAACCTGTAGGAATCGCTGTTTACAACGACCAGGACCAGGATACCACCCGCCGGCTTCCCACTTGCTGACACTGCCAATTGTGTCAGTATGACGACCGGCCAAGCCGGAGGCACCGCTGACAGCCGGATTCGATACCAGTGTCTCTGCGGTGGTAGACAGACGCTTAGTCCTCTGCGCTACCCGGCCGCCTGGATCTCATCATGCTTTGAAAACAATGTACATAACTCTAAAAAGTGTTCACGATTTGATGAACTCTGACTCTCATCATGCCCTCGTAGAGCAAGCCCTTGTTTGCCAAGATGAAGCAACATCTCAACAATAGCCTCAGCCTCAGGTGATCCGGTCAGGATCAGGGGCAGCCCGGGCAGGGCTCGCTGCGGCTGCAGGGGTGCGATCGCTAGTGCTGCTGCTGGCAGTTTCTGAATTACTTTGTTTATCTTTTGTCTTGAAAAAATACCGTATATCGGCGGCTAGGTGGTGCAGTGAGCAAGGCGCTCACCACCAATGCAGGAGACGCTGGGTTCGAGCCCAGCTCTCCGCATTGCTATCAGCTTGGCTGGTTGTTCATACTAATACAATTGGCAGTATTAGGGGGTGGGAAGCTGATGGGTGGGGATCGGACGTTGTGGACAGCGACTCCTACAGGTCGGTTGGTGCGCCTGCGCAGCAGAATCAGGAAGCGATGGGGGCGGCGTGCCCTCCAAACGCAGACCCCCGACGCTGAGAGATTGCGCTGTACAGGTGAAAAGATGCGACTGCTGCTTCCTCGAGTACCGGAGGGGACACGTGATGTAAGGCTTAGTCCACATTGCAGCCAGCTTGTGGGAGGCATGGCCTGACAACGTTCGAGACAGGGGAGGGTAGAATTGGACGATACGAAATTGGGATGGGAGAAAAAGTAGATAAAAAATAAATAATACCATATATCCATTTTGCTTTTAGAAATTTGACTCAAAATAGTACGCTGGTGTTTGCTACAAAGCGATTGGCGGGCGGAAATTCGGAATGCTACCCATTATGTTACCCATAATCACCTTGAATTATCACCTGATTGTCACCAGGGGGCTGCAGCGACAACACACACAATACAGTAGCCTATATGCTGCGCACATATATTATATATACTTTTATATATACTTTTTTCGAAAGACAAAGACAAATCCACAGTATTTTCAACTCATAACTACTCTCAAACTAAATTAATGTGTGCAAATCTGTTACGTTAGGATATGTGTCAGATTATGTGTCATATTATGTGTCAGATTATCTGTGGATCTGTGGAGTTCAGTGAATGGTTCCACTTCAGCAGTCAACTATACTGTAGACACACACACACACACACACACACACACACACACACACACACACACACACACACACACACACACACACACACTAGGTACACATGACTAGGAGCATGAAACATGTCTCTCCTGAGGAATCTGGGGCACAGTGGGTTGATATGGAGATCGAGTTAGCACACACACACACACACACACACACACACACACACACACACACACACACACACACACACACACACACACACACACACACACACACACACACACACCTCTGCAGCTCTGGGACGTCCCGTCATGACTCGTACTTCCTAATTAGACCCAGGAGGAAGCCGCCTTTCCCCACTTCCCACTCTACCCCCCCCCCCCCCCCCCCCCTCTCCCGAGGGCGTGAAGAACACGCGCCTCACGTCGGTGGCAGATGGTGTTGCTCGGAGGCAACAGATTGCCGTGGCCTCACTGCTGGGTTAATGGGGCAAGAAGCTAATGCGCCACGTTGACTGTCTGCCCGGGGAGGAGGCTAACGCCAAATTAACCTGCTCTCATTACTCATACTGGTGGCTTCTGATCCGATTGTTGGAATGGTTGGTATTAGAGACAGGTGTTGGTCCAGCCTCCCTCTCGCCACTCCTCCTCCTCTCTCTTTCCTCCCTCCCTCTCATCTCTGTTTCTTTTTTCCATCCCTCCTTTCTCTCTATTTCCTCCACCGCTCCCTCCCACCTCTCTCTTTCCTCCCTCCCTTCTCTCTCTTTCCTCCCTCCCTCCTCTCTCACATTTCCTCCATCCCTCCTCTCTCACATTTCCTCCATCCCTCCTCTCTCTCTCTTTCCTCCTTCTTTCTCTGTCCTCCCTACCTCCTCTCACATTTCCTCCATCCCTCCTCTCTCTCTCTCTCGCTTTCCTCCTTCTCTTTCTTTCCTCCACCCCTCCCTCTCTCTCTTTCCTCCCTCCCTCCTCTCTATCTCTTTCCTCCATCCCTCCATCCCTCCTTCTCTCTTTCCTCCATCGCTCCATCCCATCTCTCTCTTTCCTCCATAGCTCCCTCCCTCCCATCTATCTCTCTTCCCTCCCCCCTCTCTCTCCGGTGTTGCCTCCCTCTGGCTCCATCTGCCCTCTACCAAGGTTGAACCATTTGGTGTGAGGACATCCCCCGTCATTGGGTTGCCTGGCAACAGTGTCCCGTAGCGAGACAGAGCCTAAAGTAAACACATCTGATCAGATGCAGGTCAATAGCATCAGACCCCGAACCCTGTCTGGTAGCTGGTGGCTGAAGCCTGGTGATCATCTTAAATTACATACAGTTACACACTGAGGTAGGGAGGTTTGTGAACATGTTATTACATACAGTTACACACTGAGGTAGGGAGGTTTGTGATCATGTTATTACATACAGTTACACACTGAGGTAGGGAGGTTTGTGATCATGTTATTAAATACAGTTACACACTGAGGTAGGGAGGTTTGTGAACATGTTATTACATACAGTTACACACTGAGGTAGGGAGGTTTGTGATCATGTTATTACATACAGTTACACACTGAGGTAGGGAGGTTTGTGATCATGTTATTAGATACAGTTACACACTGAGGTAGGGAGGTTTGTGATCATGTTATTACATACAGTTACACACTGAGGTAGGGAGGTTTGTGATCATGTTATTAGATACAGTTACACACTGAGGTAGGGAGGTTTGTGATCATGTTATTAAATACAGTTACACACTGAGGTAGGGAGGTTTGTGATCATGTTATTACATACAGTTACACACTGAGGTAGGGAGGTTTGTGATCATGTTATTACATACATTACAGTTACACACTGAGGTAGGGAGGTTTGTGATCATGTTATTAAATTAAATAGAACAGATACCAATGCCTATTGTGCCTCTCTGGTGGAGAAGACCAACCCACCTTATCATACAGGATGCAATGATGAGTGATGCATCTAAGAGCAGATTGATAGGCCGTGTCTAGGGGTAAAAGAGTAGAAGGGGCAACATGTCTATTACATCACCATCATCCAAAACTGACATGAAGACTTCTTCAACAATCCTCTTTTTGCTCATCAAAGGGATATTGGGTTTGTTTCTGTAAAATAACCCAATTTCACAACAAGTCAGCAGGAGGGGTTCCCCTCTGTTAAATGGTATTGTTCGTCTACCAGTGCCGAGCTTCAGCGTTTCACTGTGAGTGCATATTAATATAGACATAATTAGCATAGTAGGTAGCAGTATAGACATAGTAGCATAGTACATAGTAGATAGTAGTATAGACATAGTAGCAAAGTACATAGTAGATAGTAGTATCAATCAATCAATCAAATTTATTTATATAGCACATTTAAACATGACACTTGTCAACCAAAGTGCTTCACAAAAGATGCTTGGTTCATAGTAATATTCCACAATTATTACATTTGATAGCAATAATGGCACGCATAAATGCACTAAGACATACAGTAGTAGCAAAGTACATAGTAGATGGTAGTATAGACATAAAAGCATAGTAGATAGTAGTATAGACATAGTACATAGTAGATATTAGTATAGACATAGTAGCATAGTACATAGTAGTATAGACATAGTACATAGTAGATATTAGTATAGACATAGTAGCATAGTACATAGTAGTATAGACATAGTACATAGTAGATATTAGTATAGACATAGTAGCATAGTACATAGTAGATAGTAGTATAGGTATAGTACATAGTTCATGATGAATTGAAAATGGGGGACCCTGATATAAACAAGACGAAAGTCTTTCTCTGGTCTCCATCCCCTTAACAATTGTGTGTATTGAGCCGTACTGTATTGTACCCATTATGCAATCTGTTAATAAAGTTTTCAATCAATCAATCAATCAATCAATCAATCAATCAATCAAACATAGTAGATAGTAGTATAGACCACTTAGGGCTAGATCCACAAAGAATGGATTGCACGGTGCTAATTGCACCCTTACTTACAATTCATTATGAATTGAAAATGGGGGACCCTGATGTAAACAAGATGAAAGTCGCGCGGTGATTGATTGAATGAAAATTCTATTAACAGATTGCAGAATGGTTAGAATACAGTACGGCTCAATACACACAATTGTTAAGGGGATGCAGACCAGAGAAAGACTTTCATCTTGTTTACATCAGGGTCCCCCATTTTCAATTCATAATGAATTGTAAGTAAGGGTGCAATTAGCACCGTGCAATCCATTCTTTGTGGATCTAGCCCATAGTAGCATAGTAGATAGTAGTATAGACATACAGTAGTAGCATAGTCCATAGTAGATAGTAGTATAGAGATAATAGCGTAGTAGATAATAGTATAGACATAGTAGCATAGTACATAGTAGATATAGTAGTATAGACATACAGTAGTAGCATAGTCCATAGTAGATAGTAGTATAGACATAGTAGCGTAGTAGATAATAGTATAGACATAGTAGCATAGTGCATAGTAGATAGTAGTATAGACATACAGTAGTAGCATAGTCCATAGTAGATAGTAGTATAGACATAGTAGCGTAGTAGATAATAGTATAGACATAGTAGCATAGTGCATAGTAGATAGTAGTATAGACATACAGTAGTAGCATAGTGCATAGTAGATAGTAGTATAGGTATAGTAGGATGCATTCTGAACATGGATTCCATGCCAGAGTGGCCTACTTCATGTAAAGTGTGTCAGTGTGCCTAATAGGTCTCCAGATTCCATGTCTTCCGTCTATTTCCATCCTCTGTGGGATTTGGACTTTCATTCTCTCTCCATTGTGATCAAATGAGCCTCAGGTTCTCTCCACCCGCAGGTCTGTGGAGACTAGATCTTAATTGTTCACACATCCCTCGCCTAGTATACCCTTCATGTCTCTCCTCCATCCCCTCCATCTACATCCTTTCCTCCTTTCCTCCTCCCCCTCCTCCCCCTCCTCCTCTCTTTATCAAGGTTGAACTTTATAGATGCCAGTGGTGTAAAATGAGGTGTGACTGAGTTCTAAAGAGGGTCTCATTGTGTCTGGGCTTTATTGTCTCGCTGGAGAGACGCAGAGAAACGACCTGTCACCTGCACAGAGGGAGACCCATTCATTTTGCCCAAGGCCATATTTCACTCTGCAACTCTGTGTGTATGTGTGCGTGTGTGTGTGTGTGTGTGTGTGTGTGTGTGTGTGTGTGTGTGTGTGTGTGTGTGTGTGTGTGTGTGTGTGTGTGTGTGTGTGTGTGTGTGTGGTGTGTGTGTGTGTGTGTGTGTGTGTGTGTGTGTGCGTGCGTGTGTGCGTGTGTGCGTGTGCGTTGCCTTTGCAAACTCACAAATGTGGATGGAGATGTTTAGATGGAGATGTGTGCTCGTATAGGAGAATAGACAGATATACTGGACAGCTGGGTTTTCTAACACAATCACCACGTCTTCTCCTGCCTTTAGCCTAGTGTCTCACTGTCTCACTGTCTCACTGTCTCACTGCCTCACTGTCGCTCTGTCTCACTGTCTCACTGTCTCACTGCCTCACTGTCTCTCTGTCTCACTGTCTCACTGTCTCACCGTCTCACCGTCTCACTGTCTCACTGTCTCACTGTCTCACTGTCTCACTGTCTCACCGTCTCACCGTCTCACTGTCTCACTGTCTCACTGTCTCACTGTCTCTCTGTCTCACTGTCTTACCGTCTCACCGTCTCACTGTCTCACTGTCTCACTGTCTCACTGTCTCTCTGTCTCACTGTCTCACTGTCTCACTGTCTCACTGTCTCTCTGTCTCACCGTCTCACCGTCTCACTGTCTCACTGTCTCTCTGTCTCACCGTCTCACCGTCTCACCGTCTCACCGTCTCACTGTCTCACTGCCTCCCTGTCTCACTGTCTCGCTGTCTCACTGTCTCACTGTCTCACTGCCTCACTGTCTCACTGTCTCACTGTCTCACTGTCTCACTGTCTCACTGTCTCACTGCCTCCCTGTCTCACTGTCTCGCTGTCTCACTGTCTCACTGTCTCACTGTCTCACTGTCTCACCGCCTCACCGTCTCACTGTCTCACTGTCTCGCTGTCTCACTGCCTCACTGTCTCACTGTCTCACTGTCTCACTGTCTCACGGTCTCACTGTCTCACTGTCTCGCTGTCTCACTGCCTCACTGTCTCACTGTCTCGCTGTCTCACTGCCTCACTGTCTCACTGTCTCACTGTCTCACTGTCTCACGGTCTCGCTGTCTCGCTGTCTCACTGTCTCACTGTCTCACTGTCTCACTGTCTCACTGTCTCACTGTCTCGCTGTCTCGCTGTCTCGCTGTCTCACTGTCTCACTGTCTCACCGCCTCACCGTCTCACTGCCTCACTGTCTCACTGTCTCGCTGTCTCGCTGTCTCACTGTCTCACTGTCTCACTGCCTCACTTCTGTGACAGGGCTCTCAGCGTGTGTAACTCCTTCTTAGTTTCAATGCCTTCTCTTACAAGAGTGTAGACAGTAGGGGGAACTAAGCTCCGATCTCATCCCGAGGACACTCCATGCAGCTAAATCACTTATTTTCATTTGAACGAGTAGCGGGGCGTTTCATTCTGTGGCCTATAGCAGGTTCATGACCGCCCTGGGAACCATCTCTTTATATGACCAGGCAACACCCAGTGCTGTAGACTAGCGTGTCGTTAATGACATTCAGCTCGCAGGTCGTCCAAACAGACATGAGGGATAAAACGCTGAGCAGAAACTACAGTCTGACGCCAGACTGTAGTAACATTAACTAATTAATTAACTAATTAATGGGCCATTTTGTTTGAGAAATGCAATAAAAGGAACATATACACCCAGTCTGGCCACTCTGACACACGATTACATTTACTGTCACTGTACAAGTACAAGTAGGGATTACAACAAGGTTGGTGTAGAGGAGGTTGGTGTAGACTAGAGGAGGTTGTAGAGGAGGTGGGTGTAGAGGAGGTTGTAGAGGAGGTGGGTGTAGAGGAGGTTGTAGAGGAGGTGGGTGTAGAGGAGGTTGTAGAGGAGGTTGTAGAGGAGGTTGGTGTAGAGGAGGTTGTAGAGGTGGTTGATGTAGAGGAGGTTGTAGAGGAGGTTGGTGTAGAGGAGGTTGTAGAGGTGGTTGGTGTAGAGGAGGTTGTAGAGGAGGTTGTAGAGGAGGTTGTAGAGGAGGTGGGTGTAGAG
>NC_140180.1:84991792-85039292 GCF_963971535.1 Notolepis coatsorum | reverse complement strand
TGTGTGTGTGTGTGTGTGTGTGTGTGTGTGTGTGTGTGTGTGTGTGTGTGTGTGTGTGTGTGTGTGTGTGTGTGTGTGTGTGTGTGTGTGTGTGTGTGTGTGTGTGTGTGTGTGTGTGTGTGTGTGTGTGTGTGTGTGTGCGTGCGTGCGTGCGCGCGTGCGTGCGTGCGTGCGTGCGTGCGTGCGTGCGTGCGTGCGTGCGTGCGTGCGTGCGTGCGCATGTGTGCGTGTGTGCGTGTGTGTCTGTGTGCGTGTGTGTGCATGTGCGTGTGTGCGTGTGTGTGTGTGTGCGTGTGTGTGTGTGCGTGTGTGCGTGTGTGTCTGTGTGCGTGTGTGTGCGTGTGCGTGTGCGTGTGTGTGTGTGTGTGTGTGTGTGTGTGTGTGTGTGTGTGTGTGTGTGTGTGTACCACAGGGGGATATTCTCTGGCCTGATTACGTCCTAATCTTGCTCGGCACACCTGAGCTATCCTCTCTAGCAGCCATCACCGGGAGGTGTAACACCACGAAAGAGCACTCCTGCCGCGATGCCATGGCAACCGCAGACACACCGCTGCTAACCTATATCACAGCATCACAAATCACGCCAAACTGTACGCTGCCGGGCCACGGACCTCCACCGGATATTATTTGCGGAAACAAAAGCACACCGTCGGCGCAGGTCAGTGAGGCTTCACCTGCCATGGAAACCATTACCGCAGGAGGTGTTAAAGACAAGCTCCCTGGGAGAGTACCAGTCACGGGAGAGATCTTCAGCCTCCTTCTCCCCTAACAAAGTAACAAACATAGTGGACAGACACAACATATAAATATGATGATGGAATTCAAGTTCGCGTTTTTATTGATCACATAGGCAGGCTATACATGGCGTAGGCTACATGGCAGTGAGATTCATTGTTCTTGTACTCTCGTATTATTGTTATAGTATATGCTGTTGTCAAGAAGGAAGTACATTATTTTCAATCGTGGCTTTAACTCGTATAGCTGAGAAGCAGTCTCCTATCAGCTTCATTAATCCCGACCCATCTCAGCCACAGCATAACTGAGACCGGCTATGGAAACAAATCATAAATAGACTACTGTAAATAAAATAGCCTAGGATAGGCTATAAGCAGGGGTTCCCAACCTTTATTCCCCAGAGCCCCACGATTCCTTGGAGACATAGGAATATGATATGATATAAAGGTATACTGGCCCGTCAGCAAGGAGATAGCCCACAGTGGATAGCCATTAAATGCCATTTGAGAATATAGGCTATTAAAGCCCAACCTCCAGGTTAAACCCTACTGATCAATTACAGTATGGGTAGTTTACATCATTGGTATATAATTTCATTATAAATTTTTTTCCATTTGACACCGGAAATGCCACTCTGCAAGAGTTAAAAAGGTCCATGCACGAATAACATGCACGCGCGAATCAAAAAAGCTTATCAAACGCCGACGTCACAACAGGACAACAGGTGCATATTAATGAGCCGAATCTAAAAGCTTATCAGACGCTAGCACCTAGCACGGCCGTGACGTCACTTCAGGAAACGTATGCCTTATGTCCGTCCGGGTCATAGTACTAGATCAATGGTGGCTCACTCGGTGCATCACAGTTAGCCTATATCTCCGCCATCCCTGCTACACGCAGTCGGGACCACTACACTCACTGACGTTAGCCTATAGCCCGCCGTCCCTGCGGGTGGTTCTCTCCTCTTTGTGTGTCCCCGTCCCCGCGGAGGAGCTTGTGGACTCGACAACAGCGGCGGCCGCAGGGCGCCGGAGCCCGCAGCGCTAGTTAGCTCATAGCTATCGTGTAACACTAGCCTTTACGGGCTCGAGCACCCTACGGCTGCCGCCGCCGTCGCGTCCATGGGCCCCCCGGCAGGGCACCCGTGGGGACGGGGTGTACAGAGAGGAGAGAACCATTTTGGGTCGGCCGTTCATGCCGGCCAGCGAGCCGGATGTCGGGATATGTTGTTAGCACAATAGCTACCAAGCTAAGCTATGTTCTCTACTAACGTTATAAACACAATATGTGTACAACGACACAATGATTTACATTATTACAAATATGGTAACGTGGTTGTGGCTTTTACAAATAGTGGTTAGCTTTAGAGATGGATGGATGGCTATAATCACGGAGCAATAGTGAGGTGAAACAGATACATTTTCATTCGGCTAGTAGTAGCAAGCATATATCTATGGTAGCAAGGCTCTCTGCCTGCCACTAGCTGTGTGACTCTCAGCGCCCCCTGGTGAGCCCCCTGTTGTCCTGCACCTGTTGTGACGATCATTTCGATTACACACGCACGTTATGAACCATTGATTAAAATATGCACGTGCGTGGTGATTGTGTTGGGCAGACAAAATGTTTGATAAAAAACGCTAAAACTGGGTCAATTTCAATACTTTTTTTCCCCCTTCTTCATGAAAGCCACTGTTGGCCTAGTCCACATTGTTTATTGAACAAAAATACAACGTGGAGGTTGACCTTTAAGGCAAAACGACGGCCTATAGCCTATACGTATTATTTAATGTTTTCATAAGCGTAAAGATACAAGGACAACAGTTATATTAACGATCAAGTTAGTTTACTGTATGCAGGCACGGGGCTCCGTGTGACATGCCTGTGCCATGCTGCGTTATGCGCAAATTACTGTTGCATAATGTAGGCTATGCATATATAATTTATATAGGCTATACCTAATACCGACATCAAAATAGATTGTATGCCTCTACAAATTATATTAAACCATGCAGGTAGAAAATTTACGGAAAATCCGTCACGATTTGGAATCAAATTGACGGAGAACTTTAATCCCTGGGTAATCCAACTTTAAAAGAACGAAACGAAAAAGGGCATTCATGTTCCAGCATGGTTATTATTAATGACACCAACGCCAAACAGTGGTTAACGGTCTTTATTAGTGTTTGCGCTGCCCAGGCAGCAATGGTCTTTAGGAAGTTAATAGATATCATATCCGACTGTTTCCGACATCACCGTGTACACCTCTCTCAGCCTGTCGCGTATTTCTCCCACGCGTTCGCTCGGTTTAGTCCACTTTTCCACATTTCATGGGGGTGTTTCATTACCGTATATGGTTAATTACGGGCGGTTCTATATGCAAATACTTTAAATCGTGCACAAGCTCGGAGCGTAGAACAAGTGGCATTTATCAACACGGAGTACTTGCAGGTGTGCGTACGACCTGTGTGATAAATCCCGATTTTTCTGTGCGTAGAGACTTTCTAAATTCTGTGCTTAAGAAAGAAAATAGAACACGTTCTAAGCATTGTTGATAAATGAGGGCCCAGGAATCATGAACAACAAAAAAGCAGCACTGTCCCTTTAAGGGTGAATACCAGTGGTGCAGTCGTAATATGGGAACTGGTAACACGCCACGCCACGTGCACGCGCGCGCGGGTACGTGCATGCGCACAGAACTGATTTATACACACACACACACGCACGCACACACACACGCACACACACACACACACACACAAGCGCATATACGCAAGTGCAATCTTTCTATCATACAAGCTCTTCTTGCTCTCTATTTGTGTGAATGTGCGCGTGGAAAGCTGGCGCGCAGCACAGACGCTTGATTCAATATCATAAGCAGGTAGACCCCCATCACGAATTCCGAGCCACATTAGTATTCACCTCCACTGCCTGTGTCACACAGAATGAAGGGGGAGATGCATTCAGATAGCCAACACCCAGACACTTAGTCTACCTGCGCTTTTTGTTATGTAAAACGGTGGCCGGGTACTTAGTCACAACGAATGGATACAGCGCATTTTTGTGTGCGCGTACACGCGAGTACACATCCGTGCGCGATCGCGCGTACTTCTGCCTCAGTGATCTGGTAACACGGCGTGTAACCGCGTGTGACCACGACTGCACCACTGGTGAATACACTAGAGTCCAGGAATACTGTGAAAGTTCTGAGTCTAGTCTTGTGCAAGACTCACCAGGGGCAACTGCCGACGGGCAAGTCAACAAAACTAGGGTCCACGGAAAAAGAGCGAGTACACAGGAATCCTCCCGGGGAAAATCACTACCACATCACTACTACTGTAATATCACTACTACATCACTACTACTGTAATATCACTACCACATCACTACTACTGTAATATCACTACTACATCACTACTACTGTAATATCACTACCACATCACTACTACTGTAATATCACTACCACATCACTACTACTGTAATATCACTACTACATCACTACTACTATAATATCACTACTACATCACTACTACTGTAATATCACTACTACATCACTACTACTATAATATCACTACTACATCACTACTACTGTAATATCACTACCACATCACTACTACTGTAATATCACTACTACATCACTACTACTATAATATCACTACCACATCACTACTACTGTAATATCACTACTACATCACTACTACTGTAATATCACTACTACATCACTACTACTGTAATATCACTACTACATCACTACTACTGTAATATCACTACCACATCACTACTACTGTAATATCACTACTACATCACTACTACTATAATATCACTACCACATCACTACTACTGTAATATCACTACCACATCACTACTACTGTAATATCACTACCACATCACTACTACTGTAATATCACTACTACTGTACATCACTACTACTGTAATATCACTACTACATCACTACTACTGTAATATCACTACCACATCACTACTACTATAATATCACTACCACATCACTACTACTGTAATATCACTACTACATCACTACTACTGTAATATCACTACTACATCACTACTACTGTAATATCACTACCACATCACTACTACTGTAATATCACTACCACATCACTACTACTGTAATATCACTACCACATCACTACTACTATAATATCACTATCACATCACTATCCCAGCTCTACCACATATATACTACATCTCTACTACATCACTACCACATCACTACTACATCTCTATTACATCACTATCACATCACTACCACATCTCTACCACATCTCTATTACATCACTATTACATCACTATCACATCACTACCACATCTCTACCACATCACTACCACATCACTACTACATCTCTATTACATCACTATCACATCACTACCACATCTCTACCACATCTCTACCACATCTCTATTACATCACTACTACATCACTACCACATTTACATTTACATTTAGTCATTTAGCTGACGCTTTTATCCAAAGCGACTTACAAGTTCTGTACGACAAGCCATCAGGAAGGGCACAACTCTCAGCTGAGTAACAATGTTCATCAGAGTGTTGAGTGCTACAGTGTGTAGGTTAGTTTATTAGGACAAGTGCAAGACAGTAAGGTTCGTTAGGGTTAGATATTTTTTTCTTTTCTTTTTAATTCAGATAATGGTTGAAGAAGTGCGTCTTTAGTTGACAGCGAAAGATTGGACGTGTTTCGGCTGTCCTAACTGGGGTGGGTAGTTCATTCCACCATTGTGGGGCAAGGACTGAGAATAGGCGACTTCTCTTTGATGACCCTCCCGGAGCTTGGATAGGAGTAGGTCTGAGGCGGCCAGAAGATGCAGAGCGTAGGGGTCTTGAGGGTGTGTAGTTAGAGACCATTGACCGGAGGTAGGCGGGAGCGGTTCCCTTTGCCGCACGGTATGCTAGGTCGAGGGCCTTGAAGCGGATTCGTGCAGCAATGGGGAGCCAGTGCAGGTCCCTAAGAAATGGGGTGACATGGGCCGACTTCGGTAGGTTTGAGATCAGGCGGGCCGCTGCGTTCTGAATGAGTTGAAGAGGCTTGGTGGCAGTGGCCGGGAGGCCAGCGAGCAGTGCGTTGCAGTAGTCGAGGCGGGAGATGACTGTTGATTGGACGAGGAGTTGGATGGCTTCTTTGGTCAGGAAGGGGCAGATCCTTCTGACGTTGCTCAGGAGGAATCTGCAGGTTCTGGTTGTCACTGCGATGTGAGCAGAAAAGTTCAACTGGTCGTCGAGGACAACACCAAGGTTCTTGGCGGTCGGGGATGCGGTCACAGCTGCATTCTCACTACTACATCTCTATTACATCTCTACTACATCACTACTACATCACTACTACATCTCTATTACATCACTACCACATCACTACTACATCTCTACCACATCACTACCACATCACTACCACATCACTACCACATCACTACTACATCACTATTACATCACTATTACATCACTACCACATCACTACCACATCACTACTACATCACTATTACATCACTATTACATCACTACCACATCACTACCACATCACTACCACATCACTACTACATCACTATTACACCACTATTACATCTCTACCACATCACTACCACATCACCACTACATCACTACTACATCACTATTACATCACTATTACATCACTACCACATCACTACCACATCACTACTACATCACTATTACATCACTATTACATCTCTACCACATCACTACCACATCACTACCACATCACTACTACATCACTATTACATCACTATTACATCACTACCACATCACTACCACATCACTACTACATCACTATTACATCACTATTACATCACTACCACATCACTACCACATCACTATTATATCACTATTACATCACTATTACATCACTACCACATCACTATCACATCACTATTACATCACTACCACATCACTACCACATCTCTACCACATCGATATCACATCACTATCACATCACTACCACATCACTATTACATCACTATCACATCACTATCACAACGCTATCACATCACTATCACATCACTACTACATCACTATCACATCACTATCACATCACTACCACATCACTATCACATCACTATCACATCACTACCACATCACTATCACATCACTATCACTATCACATCACTACTACATCTCTACTACATCACTACCACATCACTATCACATCACTATCACATCACTATCACATCACTATCACATCACTATCCCTCCGAAAAAAGCACAAGTCCCTCAGGGTACCAGAACAGCAGATCTGCGTCCCCGGCAGACAACGGCAGTTAACTGACCTGGACCGGCGTGACCAGAACCAGTCCTGTGCCCTAATCACGCCGACATCCCCAACATCCCGTACGCGTGTCGATCCAAAACATTATAGAGGGCACCACCCAGACGGTCCCGTTCGTACCGCGCTCTGTGGCCCACCCCAAGGGGATTGTGAGACCCCTCTACCTATGCTTTGATCTATTCCGTTAACATCCCCCAGATATGAACGAGCAGTGATGGGCAGTAGCTTGCTACAAGTAGCGAAGCTACATAGCTTAACTACAATTCTCAGTAGCGTGCTGGTAGCTCGCTACTTTTTAACCAGGGTAGCGTTCTCTGAAGCGGAGCTATTTATAGAACGAAGTAGTAACGTAGCGACGAGAAACGTTACACGCTACTTTCGCAGTCTAGACAGGAAGATCTGCGAGGAGAAAAAAAAACTCCCCGTAAAAAAACCCACTATGATTGGTTGGTTTGTTTAGATATGAGTGACGACTCACGATTGGGTATGGTAGGCCAAAATATTACGGGTAGGCCAATCAGAGGCAGGATAGGGCGGGACTCCAGGCCGCAAACCAGGAAGTGAAAATCTAAACGCAGACCACTGAATGAGAATGAATAGATGAATTTACAATAACAGCGCGAAAAAATGGCAGAGGGATTTGATGTTTCCACTGATGGCATTGATGAAGATGATGTCAACAACAATAACAACACTGCATCTCCATGGCCCTACCTGGACACGTTTATGAGTTTGACTGAAAAAACGCCTAAAACATATGTGTTTAGGTGTTTATTGTGTCAACCAAAAACAAAGCTGCTCTCGACGTCCCACACGTCCAATACTAACTTGAGAACACATATTCAGGTGAGCTGATGAAAACCCTTACTGTCTTTACATAAACATTGTCAACTGTTCCCAAACAGCACACAAGTCAGTGCACTTTTTATCAACAGCTTTAACTAACAGTCTGTCTGAGATAGGCTAGCTGCTATGAACAATATTATTGATTGATTGATTGATTGAAAAGTGTATTAACAGATTGCAGAATGGGTACAGTACAGTACAGCTCAATACATACAATTGTTAAGGGGATGCAGACCAGAGAAAGACTTTCGTCTTGTTTACATCAGGGTCCCCCATTTTCAATTCATCATAACATATATGACACACACGACATACAGATAGACAGTACTGCTACATCTATACATTTATGACATATCAGATTTGCAAATACAGTACTGTTTGTGATACAAAAAGTGTCCAGAAAAAGAGTGTATATACATTTGACGTAGAAACTGTACATTGGAGGAGGTTGGGTTGGTGGGGTTGGTGGGTGGGGGCTGTACATTGGGGGGGGGGGGGTTGGGGTAGGGGGACACTGTACACTGTACATTGGGGGGTGGAGAAAAGAAAAAAATAGGGAAAAGATCGTCCTAGACCAGTGGTTCTGTATCGTTAGTGGCTTAGCTTGGCATCGCCTTCTGCACTATCTCGCGTACGTGCACGCGTACTGAATAAACCACAAATGTACCTCTAATACCAGTATTAGTCTGACCACACCCCTCATCAGCTTACCTTCATAAGCAGGTGTGTGGTCACCTGCTCTCCTCCTTCTCGCTTTCACCACAAGGAAGAGGTGCCTCGGTAGATCCCCACACTTGACACCATGATGGAAGAAATTGGATTAGGAACAGCTTGGGAAACAAGGATACGTTGACATCATATCTTTATTTTCTCTCTCACTATTTTCGAGAAAATACGGCGATATTGTCTTCGTACTGGAGTGTCTAGAAGATGATGATCATTCTACAAACCCTCCACCGGTTTTCGTATTGGGAGCACGCCGCTGCATGCTTCTCAACTGCAGTTCCTTGCTGTGTTTGTTGGGGTGAAACCTGTCAGGCCACAGCTGAACTGTCGGACATGCCGCTGTTGTGAGGAGCGGTGCGTTCCAGGTTGGGTGAGTAGTGTTTGCTGGCGGGCTCCACTTGTCTGTTAGTGCTATGGGGGCTACTAGACAAAGTTTATGGAAACCGGCCCCAGGCTAGGGTCCTTTGTTTAGCCGTCTAGGCGACAGAAGGCCTTGGTCTGGCGACCATTATAGTTTTAACTAGTGGGCCGCGACCATTGACACTGGTGATCCCTGTGTGTTCTGGACGAGTGGATTCTCTCTGTCACCGTGTTAAGACCCCATCTTTCATATCCAAATGAGAGTATTCCTTCACGAGGGGATATGTGCATGTAATGTGCGATAGCGGCAGATTCATGTTCAAAGTCAGCTATACAGGCCAGTTGGTACTGTGCTGATTCCGCCGGACGTGTTAATGTCACCGTTGTGAAGCGGTGTTGACGTCTTGTTTTCTCTTTTCTCTTAAAAAGTGAGGAGGGTTCAGAACGGCGGCCTGTCTGGGTGAGTGTTATGTCATTGTTTACATGTTCATAGCTTACGGTTAGCCGGTCGGTGGCCTGGCGCGGGGTAGCTTAGGCTTCTCGCGCGCCGCCGGGAGCTCGCTCCTGATCGCGTGCGTCGTAGATCGGCGTCTCGCGAGCGGAAGCGATAGCACCCGAACGGTTGGAGCAGCCGTTAGCTTGATGCTATTCTGTTGAACGTGCTTTGATTTTTAACATGTTTTACACTCTTGACCACGACGTCATCTTTGACAGGGGATGTTCGTCAACCCTGCCTGAGCCTAGACGGGGATTGCGTCAACAAAGAGGGCTGTGTTCTACGGTGGCTTATGACTGCACTTCGCTGATCTGCGTTCCGGGCAGGTACGGGGTTGGCCAGACCCTCATAACACGTCTTCTGGTTTTACCTTGCTAAATGTATTGTGAATGACGGTGTTTTTTCCCAAAACGTGTGTTGTTGCAATGCATTTGAGATACGTTGCGGGTTGTGTGTGAGCTGTTTTTGTCACTGGCAGTAGCTTCTCTGTGCAGGTCGTGATGTATTGATCTGGTTGTTGTGTGAGAAACATCATGGTGTTTATGTGTACCGTGTACTCACTACTAAGGCAACTAACCTATGAAGCTATGCTTGGTGACGAGTGAGTAAAAGAATGTTCTTTCTCAGACTGTAATGACAATGGACAGTGAGTTCACACATTAACAGGTTTTCCTGTTTTAACTGGCCGTATTGAGGGTAAAATAGGAGGATTGTGTTTTTCCCCCCCCGGTTCCCTGGGGACTTTATCACCTCCTATCAGACATGTTGTGCATTAATTGTGTCTTTTGTGTGGTAGGGATACGATGTAACTCTCAGCTTGATTGCTGAGGTTGTGCTAAATCTGCTGGAGAAACTTATTTCCTAAAGGGAAATTGGTTTGGTTGCTGTCATGTGTGCTTAGCAAGGCCTGTGGTCGATACTAATCAAGAATGATGTATTCTCTCATTGTGATGATGATGGGTTGTGTGTGTCATGTGACCTACAACTGGGTTGTACTGACCACAGAAGCACATGTGTATGTTGGACCGGGGTTCTTAGAGCCCTCTCTATTCTGTGTTTTTCCTTAGTAAAAATCAGATAGCAGGTTAGCTCGTGCGCTGTGTGGAGCTGTGAAACGCTTCATAGGGTTGACTATGACTGTGTCATATTCTCTTTTTGTCGTTACGTCGTATCATGGGTGTGGGGTCGTAAAGGGGTGAACTGGTAACCTTTCCTCTCCCCGTTGTTCTGTCGGTCAGGGGTACACCCCCTGTCCTTCAAGGTTCCCGTCACGTGGCGGTTCGGCACGTTACGGGGGGGGGGGGGGGGGGGGGGGGAGGGAGTTCCTGGTCCCACGGCCTGGTATATTGGGCGTGTGCACCGCAGGAATTCCCCCGCCATAGAGTACGTCACCGTGCGCGTCTCTGTTGGTAGGACTTCCGTGTGCTGTTCAGGTCCATGTGATGGATCTGTTTTCAGGGGGGGTGGTCAGGGCTCCTCCTCACCAAGCGCCTACTCAGGCCTTCTGTGAGTTCGGACTCCTTCTTCCATGTGATCCATGTGAGGAAGCCTCCATCAGAGTACAGAGCCTTCCTCCTCAGATTGTCAAAGTGAGTGGACCCTCTAGAAGGGTCCTTTTCTATTGTATGTATATTCGATTCAATTCGTTTATTGAGTGTGTATGGGTTCGGTGCCTCTTCCCCGGAGGCCCTAAAACCAGTTTTTTACATGGCTCAAGGTGCAATATATTCTTTTCAATCTGTACAGCTCGCGTGGGAAGTCTCTCTGGGGATCCCCGTCTCTTTCCTATGGGAGGGTGGTGGGATGTAAAAATGTGAACATTTTTTACCCCGGCTGTGTAGACTGGGATACATACTGTTGATGCTTCCTTCTTTCTATTCCAGAAGTGTTGGAGTTAGGGAGTGTCACACCCCTCTTGTCGTTCCCCTGGGCGCCTTGGGGATTCAATGGCAGGTCTAAATAGCCTGTTCATTGATGGGGGTGTGTCCCGACGCACGTATAGTGCTAGCTCGCTGTAAACAGGCGATTGACTGGCACGCCTTAGTTGCTTGTGGTTGAAACAGCGTTTTTATAAAGCAACTGAGATGGGGGTTTTTCCTCTTCCGGCGACCACATCCCATGACCTGGGTGGGTTGTCGACGGATCCTCGTTCATGTCTGGGGGATGATGACGGGATGGATCTGAACATATGTAGTGGGGTCTCACGCCCTTGGGGTGGGCCACCAGGCGCGGTTCGTCCCGACGTCTGGGTGGCGCCTTCTTTTCATGTTAAGATCAACACGCATATCTGCCCTTTTCCTGGGGCATGTCGGCGTGGTTAGGGCACGGGACTGGTTCTGGTCACGCTGGTCCAGATCAGTTGAACCCGTTGTCCGCCGGGGATGCAGATCTGCTGTTCTGGTACCCTGAGGGACTTGGGCTTTTTTCAGGGGGAAAAATGCCAGGTCGGTCTGGGTGTCACAGGGTTAAGCGCTATGGAGACCCTGGTTGGGTATGTTTTTACTCAGCACTGTCGTCATGGCTTACAGCCATGCCATTCTGTACGCGCTCGATCTCGTCGGATCTCGGCCGCTACACAGGTTGGTCCTGGTTAGTACTTGGTTGGGAGACCGCCGGGGAATACCAGGTACGGTGTGCTTAGGGGCTGGTTCTCCATTGTTTTTCGCTCCTCTCTCACGCATGGCGAAGAGGGGCCTGTGGGGGTGGTTTTTTGACCTCCTCTGGTGACCCTGTGCTTCCCGTACCGCCAGGCCCGGTCCGAAGTGATGTTTGCGACCCGTAGGCCTGGGTTAACCCTTTTTGGAAACTGAAACACTTGTACTGCGGTATAGCCGGTGTATACCCGCAGGTGTGTTTTGGAGTTTTTTCTTGAGGGGTTATAGGAACAACCACCGCATTGGGTAACACCGAGGTGGTTGATTCCCTGGTGTGTTGGAGCAGTGTCAACTCCCGGGTTCACCGGTTGAGGGTGCCCCTGCACGTTCATGACGTCTGCCAATCGTGTCAGCCTTCTCTGCCTCGACCCCTCTGGGTGGGGGTTGTTAAATGGAGGCTTGGTCATGCAACACCGCCAGCTTACGCTCCTTCCGCCGGGGCGGCTGTGTTCAGCTGTCCCCTCTGGCGCCTGTCTCGTCCGCAGTCTCCAGGCTAGGGTTAACAGCCTGTTGCCTGGTTTTTCCCCGGTGCGCTGCCTGCTTCCGTTGGTTAACCTTTTTTGTGTGCTTACGGCCATGCTGACTGCCTATTCTGCAGGGTCAGTGTGCCAGGCGGTGTACTATTGGGGGGACGGGGCCCGCTCGGCTTACTGGCCTGGTTGGTTCCGCCTGGGAATACCAGGTGCAGTAACTGAGGGGCCTTTGTCCGAATACGCTGGCGATGTGGGGGGCGGGGCACTACGTGCCCACCTGGTGGGGTCTTGATGCTGGCATCATGGACTTCTCCGGGCCCCCATTCCAGGGAGTCCAGTCCTTTTGGTGGGTCTGGGTCTTCCTTCGTGCTCCGCTGCTACGGCCTTGCCACGGGGTTGGGTTTGCCCTTGACCCCGTGATTCTGGGGGCAGTAACGAGGTTGTTCCTCCGTTCGTTCCCGGGTGGCATGCGGGTTGTGCGTGTGTGTAGTCGTGGGTCAAGCCACGGTCTGCTCACCCTGTGCGTTGAGTTGCTTGAGTGCCTCTTCGCACGGTCGGGTCCGTCGCCCTCCCGTGACGTCCCTAATAGGGGGGCTACCCTCCATTAGGGGGGGTCGGGGGGGCTCGGCCCTCCCTGTTCTGATGGTTTTGGGGGGCTGTCAGCGGGGTGTATTTGTCAGCCAAGTGGCTCCGCTTGGCCTCCCTTGTGCAGAAGGCGATGCCAAGCTAAGCCACTAACGATACAGAACGTTAGGTTATGACTATAACCAAGTTCTGTTAGTTAGGGGCGATGCTTGGCATCGGACGCCGCTGCAGCCCTTGTCCTCACCTTGTGGTGAAAGCTTGGGAAGGAGGAGAGCAGGTGACCACACACCTGCTTATGAAGGTAAGCTGATGAGGGGTGTGGTCAGACTAATACTGGTATTAGAGGTACATTTGTGGTTTATTCAGTACGCGTGCACGTACGCGAGATAGTGCAGAAGGCGATGCCAAGCATCGCCCCTAACTAACAGAACTTGGTTATAGTCATAACCTAACGTTCTCAACCTGTGGCCATGGAATGTTTTGTGAGTTACATATCTAGCAGCCAAGGATAGTATTGTTTGTCTAGCAGTGTCAAGCTTGAGTGTTATACTCTGAGTACATACTGTAGTAGTATAGTTCCAATGCCGATTACCCCATGCTGCTTATTTCCGTACTTAAGAATGTATAAATGTTACATAGGATTTTGTTAATGTCTATTTTGTAGACAAATGTTTCTTGCACTTTTTCTTTGGCCAGGTTATTGTCATTTTGTTACTGTGGTTTGAGTTGAAACAGTAGTTTATCCTGTGCTGAAAAGTCTCCATTCCAATAGAGGGAGTATATATTTGTGTTTATTTTATTATTGTTTCACTGCCTTTTATTTATTACGTTTCCACAGTTCTTTCCTCATGTTAAAAGGATGACACAAAAAGCCAGACCGAGGGCTTGTTTCAGTTTTATAATAAACAATCAAACTGAGCTATTTTTTTGCCTGCCTATTTGTTTGGTGTAAACTTGATCACAAAGTAAAAAAAAAAAAAAAAAGTAGTGCCGATGTAGCTAGCTATTTTAGCCATGTTCTTGTAGTGTAGCTTGCTACATTTCTCTGGGGATAGCTTCCATTGTAGTTTAGCTATATTTAATCGAGAGTAACTTGTAGTGTAGCTTGCTACATTTTCCAAGTAGCTTGCCCATCACTGTGAACGAGAATTCGTCGAGACAAACCTAGTAAACTGGCGCTCGGAAGAGACAAACTCCATCCCAGTTGCCCCATAAAACCGCTGTTTTAATGATGAGCAACCAAGGCGCGCAAGCCTCATGCGTGATTCCTATCAGAAGCACCCAGGGCCAGCACTATGTACACGTCGAGACCCAAAACACATCAATGGATAGTCTAACAAGACACCAGATACCGTTCCTCCAAGCCGCCTGGGAGAACGACAAGAAGCCGCTTTTTTAATTTTTAATTTTCTACAGAAAAAAGAAAAAATAATACGGACATGAATCCCATGCGACGCGGCTGAGGGAAAACACCACCCCGTCAACCATACTTCATAAGAGGGGACGGGGAGCGACGTACCCCTATGACGGGGGGAAACCCATGACTCAACAGACCTTTAAGGCGAGGAGTCAGGGAAACCCTAAACAATACCCCGTCCACCTACTCCAAAAAGGAGAGGACGGGGAACCCCCAGAGAGACTTCCCACGTGAGCAATAGATTGAAAAGACATATTGCAACATTGAGCTATGTAACAATTGGATCAGGACTCTCCGAGGAGGAGGCTCTGAAACTCTGAGGAGGCTCCCTCACTGAGAGGGAGACTCTAACTCACCGAGGAGGCTCTGAACTCCCCGAGGAGAAGACTCTGAAACACCCTGAGGAGGAGGCTCTGACCCAATACACACACTACCAGTAGGGAGCAGAGCAGAAGAACAAACGTCTCTACTGCGTTGCATCACCCACCAAGCTCAATACACATACAACAGAGCAGAACTTCTTTTTAAGTTCTACTCACCTTGACAATCTGAGGAGGAGGCTCTGAAACTCTGAGGAGGCTCCCTCACTGGGAGGGAGGGTCTGAACTCACAGGAGGCTCTGAAACTCCCTGAGGAGGAGGCTCTGAACTCCCTGAGGAGGAGGCTCTGAAACTCCCTGTAACAGAGGTCCATAACATGGAGCCTGAATAACCCACGGAAGTCTTACCAATAGAAACGCACCCAGTGACGTACTCTATGGCGGGGGAATTTCCGTGGTCCACCGCCCAATATGGCGTGGGACCAGGAAACTCCCCCCCCCCCCCCCTACCCTGTAACGTGCTGATCCAGCAACGTGACAGGAAGCCCGAAGGACAGGGGGTTTTAACCCCTGACCAATCAGAAAAAGGGGAGGAAGGTTTACCAGTTCACCCCTTTATGACCCCTCACCCCTGATACGATGTAATGACAAAGTAGAGCCATGACACCAGTCATAGCATGCTACATGAAGCGTTTAACAGCTTCACATAGACTCATGTGCGAAACCTGCCATCTGATTTTTACAAAGAAAAACACAGACCCAGAGAGGGCCCCTTTAAGAGCCCTGGTACCAGAC
This sequence comes from Notolepis coatsorum, assembly GCF_963971535.1. Classification (NCBI taxonomy): domain Eukaryota; kingdom Metazoa; phylum Chordata; class Actinopteri; order Aulopiformes; family Paralepididae; genus Notolepis; species Notolepis coatsorum. The sequence continues at coordinate 85,023,579 of NC_140180.1, read as the reverse complement.
TTACACATGTGACTTCTGTAGGCCAACACCTAACCCAGTTGTAGATCTTAACGACACACACAACCCTTCATCACAACAAAAAAGGCAAAAGTACACTCTCACTACCGTAAGAGGAATGCCGTTTTTCATAATGAGAGAAGACACAAGTCCTCGATTATGTATTGGCCACAAGCCTTGCTAAGCCCACATGATAGCGTCCAAAACAATCTTTTCCCTAGGAAAAAATCGCTTTCTCAAGCAGGAGCACAACCCCAGCAGAAGCTGAGGGATTACACCGTATCCCCACAAACATAGTGACACAATATATTGTAAACAAAACATGTTTGAGAGGAGGGGGGAAAGCCCCAGGGAAACCGGGGGGAAATCACCCCTCCCCACCTTACCCTTGATACGACCAGGTTGAACAGGTACTGCCCTGTTAATGTGTGAACATGCTACCTGTTTATTGTCATCACAGGCTGAGAGAAGGACTCACCCCTCGATCACATGTCACTAAGCATAGCTTTGCAGGGTAAATAACCCAACTAGTTGTGAGCTCAACCACGTTACTAACGTTACATGAACACACAAGTTCTCATCACAACCAACCAGTTCATTTTTACTCACATAAAAAACAACGCAGATGTTCTAGGTAGAGAGAACCTATACCAGCGACAAGACAATTCACACACAACACATGTCGTATCCCCAATGTAGTGCAGCAACATACGTTTTGGAAAACATCGTTATTACAAAACATTTAGAAGGGAAGGAAGGAAGAGGCATTACGCGTCCAGAAGGACTCTTACCCACACCACGAGCGCAGGCTGAGAGGACTGCAACCACTGGTCTCTCCATGTTGACGAAAGTCCTCGCTGCTGGGGCAACACGGTGTAGGGCCGATTAACATCCTCTGTCAAAGATGACGTCGTAGTCAGAGTGTTATGGCCTGTTATCCTCACGGCTAATGTTCAACGGTGTAGCATAAGCTAACAGCCAACTCAGGCCGGCTGGTAGCAACAAGCTAACGCTCCTGGCCTAGTGAACACAACGAGCTAGCGCCGCAGCTAACAGCTAACTGGCTAACAGTTAGCTCACCCAGCTAGTACGCAAGCTAAGCAGCTATCACCGAAACTGCACACGAGAACACAATAAGCCAACACCTCAGACAGCCGCCGTCTGACTCACCTCCTCATCCTAGGAGAGAAGAGAAAAAAGAAATCAACACAGTTTCCAAAACGGTGCAGATATACAGTGGTGTCGGCACAAATCCTTTATAGGCTGCAGCCGACTTGAGCGTGGTGTTTCCGATAAAGAAGCACCAAACACACTTTTCCTTGTGAGGGTTATTTTCAAACTTGAAAGATGGGGCCTTCACATGACAGAGAAGAATCCGCTCATCCAAAAGTTCCCGGGTTTTAACCATAGACCTTGGTCACGGCCCACTAGATTGACTATTGTGGGCTTCAAACCAGGATCCTCCCACTGCCGCCTAAGAGGCAGAAAAAAGGATACTAGTCTGGGGCCGGTCTTCGTAAATTGTGCAGCTAACCCCCCATAGCAACACAACTGGCACTCGCATAGCAAAAAACATTACTCACCCAGAGGCAGCCAGTTTCTCACAACAGCCGACGCCTACTGCACAGTCCAGCTGCAGACCCGCAGGTAATACCTGTCCAGCTGCAGCTTGGAGGACTGCAGGTGGGGATTAGACCAGCGACGCAAGCCCCTAATACAAAAAAAACTGGTGGAGGTCAGAATGATCATCATCTTCCAGACACCCCAATAACGAAGACATTATCGCCGTATTTTCTCGAAAATAGAGAGAGAGAAAACAAAGATATAATGTCAACGTATCTCCTTGCTCTTCTGTTCTCCTTTCTTCAGTCTAACAACCTAGCTCAAGTGTTTGGTATACAGGCACTTTCTTGTGGTGAAAGTGAAGAAGGAGATGAGGGCATGGCCACACCCCTGCTTATGTAGGTAGCGGATGGGGGTGTGGTCAGACAGATGTTGGTATGTAAAGGTACATTGTGAGTTTTTATTCAGTGCGTAAGTACTGAGGTGGAGTATTTGCACCATGACGCTGAGCAGAGCTATACGATAATATAACACAGTTTTCTTTGCTGCATTGGTTTTTGGTAGTAGCAGTGTGAACGTTTCCCTACAGGCATGCCTAGTATTATACTTATGTCGATCATGTGTACATGTTAGCTGTGAATACAAACAGGTTCTCTTGAGATATATAATATTCCTCATGAACAAGATCAGGCTGCAATCCAGTCTGTCTTCCACAAATGATATCTGTAAAGTGTCTGAAATATTTAAATTGGTTGTCTTTGCAGATGACACAAATATCTTATTTTATGGGGATGATCTGCAGCAGCTTTTAAAGGTGGCAAAGTAGGAATTATACAAACTAAAATGCTGGTTTGATACCAACAAGCTATCATTTAAATCTGAGTAAAACCAAGTTCATGCTGTTTGGAAATCGCAAAATAAATACAGAAGTCCATCTGGAAATTGATAATGTCAAAATCGATAGAGTATATGAAATAAAGTTTTTGGGTGTCTTAATAGAACATAAACTCTGCTGGAAACCACACATAAAATATCTATGCTAAAACATTGCGAGAAGCTCTGGGTAAAACGAAATACATTGGGGAAATACATATAAAACCAACCTACAAAAGATATGCACACTGCAAAAAAGAGCTATAAGGATTGTACATCATGCTGGTGGTTATAGAGATCATACCAATTGTTTATTTGTTAAAAGTCAAACTCTGAAATTTAAAGATTTGATTAAAATTCAAAACTGCACAATTCATGTTTAAAGTAACACAAAATATAGTCCCGGGCAACATACAAAAATGTTCATGGGCAGAGATGGGGGTTATAATCTAAGAGGGGAATTGAATTTGAACAACCTATTGTCCATACTACTCTCAAAAGCAAGTGCATCTCAGTTTGTGGATTTGGAATGGCCTTGATGTAGCAATAAAAACAAGTACTATTGAAATGTTTAAGTGCAGATATAAACAGGAATTCTTGGAAAAGTTAGATCAGGGGTTCCCAAAGTCGGGGTCGCGACCCACAGGAGGGTCGCGAGCCGCCGTGGAGGGGTCGCCAGATGATTTAAAAAAAATAATAATAATTTGCAGTCAGGCCACTGAACTTAGAAGCAGGCCAGGACAGTGTTTCTAGTTGCAGCAGCGCAATAGTTAGATAACCTAGGTGGGGAACAACCAGGAGATCACTGCAACTCACACAAGTTGGAATGAATGAATGAATGAATGAATGAATGAATGAATGAATGAATGAATGAATGAATGAATGAATGAATGAATGAAAACTTTATTTAACAGATTGCAGAATGGGTACAATACAGTACGGCTCAATACATACAATTGTTAAGGGGATGCAGACCTGAGAAAGACGTTTGTCTTGTTTCCATCAGGGTCCCCCATTTTCAATTCATATAGACATATATGACATACATGACATACAGATAGTCAGTACTGCTACATCTATACATTTATGACATACCAGATTTGCAAATACAGTACTGTTTGTGATACAGAAGGAGTCAAGAAAAGGGAGTATATACATTTGACGTAGAAACTGTACATTGGAGGAGGTTGGGTGGGGGGGGTTGGGTACATTGGGATATTGACAACCATACTGGGTAATTTACATTGGAGGTGGTTGGGGGGGGGGGGGGGGGCGGGGGGCACACTGTATAAACAAGTAACACTGTACATTGAGGGGGGGGGGGGAGGAGACACTGTACAAACAAACACAATTGTACATTGAACTATTGACAAAACCATACTAGGTAAATGACTGTACATTGGAGGGGGTTGGGTTAGGATATTTACAGGGGCCAGTGTTGAATTGCAGTCTCCCGTAGGTGTCCCTTTAGAGAGGTTTTGAAAGTGGGTAGTGATCCACATTCCTTTACAGCTTTGGGTAGGGCGTTCCACATTGATGTGGCATAATTGCGAAACGTGTTTAGTCCCTTATTTGAGCCGAATCTGGGTTTAACATGATTTGTGGAGCTCCCTCTGGTGTTGTGATCGTGGTATTCACTGACCTTTGGGAAGTATTTTGACATGTACATGGGTACCTTGGTCGTGTAGTGTATCTTGTAGACCAGGCCCATTGCAAGTTGTTGTACTCTGTCGTCTACTCTAAGCCATCCTAGGTTGTCAAAGTGGGCAGGGGTGAGGTGGGTTCTAGGAGTAAGGTCAAGCAGTAGTCTGACCAGTTTGTTTTGAGAACTCTCTCTCTCTCTCTCTCTCTCTCTCTCTCTCTCTCTCTCTCTCTCTCTCTCTCTCTCTCTCTCTCTCTCTCTCTCTCTTACCCTTACAAAAAACTGTTGTTGCTAATCATAATATGTGGTGTTATGATCAGGGCTGAAGTTGAATAAAAGATTGTATTATTTTCAATCTGACATTACAAAAAAACTGAAAATCCATCAAAATCAGTGTTGTTGCTAATCATACATATGCTAGCCTGTTTTTTAACAATAATTTGTGATGCCATCACAAACACTGGCATTTAAAGGGTACAAAAAAAAAAAAATGCCTGCACCAGAATGCAGGAAATGAAGTCTTTGTAACAAGAAATGTCCTGGTGGGGGACCCCCTGTTTAAAAAGTGGCCTGACTGGGGCTATATTTTGCACTATATTTCCTGGCCTGAATGATTTCCCCAGTCCGGCCCTGGTTAAAAGCCTCCAATGCTTATTAGTGTGTGTGCGTTTGAACGTGTGCATGTTTCAACCATACATTTCCATTTATAAATTTTTTTTTTTTTACCTCCTATAATAGTGGGGGTCGCGGCTCTCTGACCCCGTTATTTTTGGGTCGCGGCCTGAAAAGTTTGGGAACCCCTGAGTTAGATCACTATCACATATCACTACCACATCACTACCACATCACTACCACAGCTCTACCACATCACTACTACATCACTACCACACAGTTCTACCACAGTCAAAGGTGCTAGTCATCCAGGTTCCGGTCAGTTGGTCATAGTGGCTTTCATCCAGGCAGCTCATAATGAGCACTGAGTGATGATAACGTGGTCAAATAAATCCACAGTGAGGGTTCAGACCTGCAAGCTGCAAACTCCTCTTCATCCAGCTCTGTGTCACCAAGCGTTCCGCAACTGTAACCCAATTGCAGGTTAATTGAACAGAAACCCAGAAGCCAAAGATGTGGGGAAGGTCTGTAGTCATGTGATGGCAGAGATACCAGAAGAGTTACAGTGTTATAACACATTATTCACCTACACAGTTTCATGCCTGCTGAAGCCTGGTGGGGGTCAAGGGGTTCAAGGGCACAACGGACACGGGCCCTCCCTCCTCTTCTCCCTCCTCCCCCTCCTCCCTCTCCTCCCTCCTCCCTCCTCCCTCTCCTCCCTCTCCTCCCTCCCTCCTCTTCTCCCTCCTCCCCCTCCTCCCTCTCCTCCCTCCTCCCTCTCCTCCCTCCCTCCTCTTCTCCTTCCTCCCCCTCCTCCCTCTCCTCCCTCCTCCCTCTCCTCCCTCATCTCTCTCCTCCCAACACCCCCAACGGCCAAACAAGCCTATTCCCTTCTGCACTGACCAGGCAGCAGCTAGTACTGTTGTAAATGGTAAATGGCTGCTCACAAAGTCATTGACTGAATTCCTGCCCTCTAGACAAGGGGTTGGGTGTGCACAGCTTAAAGGAACACAACAACATTATGGGAAATGCGCTTTCCGTCTTCAGAGTCAGACAAGAAGATATAGATACCAATTTCCACAGTAGAAAGCTATCCTAGCTTATCACAAATGAATGGAAGCGGATACGGACCAGCTAGCCTAGCTGTTGGCCAGAAACACCTCTCCTGGAGTTTTAAGATAGGCTAGTGGTCCGTATCCGCTTCCATTAATGTGTGCTAAGCAGTGTTGGGACTAACGCGTTACACACCGTTACTTTTGGCAGTAACTATAACGTTAAATTCAGTAACGCAGTTACCGTTACTGAATGGTTCGTTACTGCGTTCTTTTTATGTAGATTGGTAGCGAGCAGTAGCGAGCTACAGGCCTACAGCGCAGTCCTCCTGACTCCTGTGTCACCTGCTTTGACATGTTGACTTGTGGGTGTGTTTTCTTTACTGTAGTCTACTGTCATGGCGGCGCCCACTAGTCGAGTTTTTACACATGGATATACTCACTATTTCTCTTTTGTCGAGCACCAAGAAAAGAACGTTTTAGTTAAATGTAAATTGTGTCTTGGCTCAAACATCCTATCTATTGCCTATATGCTTCAACGAATCTAACGTTAATGACCAGGACTCATCCGAAGCCATTCGCCACCTGCTTTCAGGCACACGGCACAGGGCAAATGGGACGGAACACTTTTTCCAACTACTTGGAATGGAAATCAGCTAAAGAAAAGGTTTGACGGTCTGGACTACATCTCGACCACCGCAGACATTTGGTGCGTTCAGTGATGTGAATGCAAATGAATGGAAAACTGTCAAGTTGATCAACATATTTTGACTAAGAATATGTAAGGGCATCTCATCAATACTAATCAAACAATATAGTCCTTTCATGCACAATTGATATCCTAACTAACGTTGCAATGCACAATGGATATATTAACTCTTCTAAAACCGACGGTGATCGGGATCGACGGCATTGTCACTCTGTCAATCAAATTGCCGTGACGCCTCCAGTTCTCGTCCAATCGATACCATTCCAAACAAGTCTAAAGAGTTGGTGATGCTGACGGTTAGAGCAAGACAGGGGCATCTGACAGAGAAGCAACAGACAGCAAACTCTGTCACGTACAGAGGAAAGACAGGAGGTCCTGATGGCTCACCATGATAGAATGCATACCGGAATCACAACATCCTGGGTTTGAATCAGGCCTTTGTTGCATGACATCCCCATTCTGTCTGTCTCGGATATCCTGTCAATAACTGTCCAATCCAATAAAGTTGTTGATGTTGTTGTTGTTGTTGTTGATGATGATGTTGTTGTTGTGGTTGTGATTGTTGTTGATGTTGTTATTGTTGATGTTGTTGTTCTCTTGGAGCAGATAAGACTTGTAATCACCAGATCAATAGCGCAGCTCATTGGCATTTTGCTCAGCGTGTTTTTTCTGCTGCTGAAGCGTTTTGCTGCAGGTTACTGACTGACCTCAGCTCCACTCTGTCATTCCCTGATAGTACATGTAGGGCGCTGACTTGAGTGTGTGTGTGTGTGTGTGTGTGTGTGTGTGTGTGTGTGTGTGTGTGTGTGTGTGTGTGTGTGTGTGTGTGTGTGTGTGTGTGTGTGTGTGTGTGTGTGTGTGTGTGTGTGTGTGTGTGTGTGTGTGTGTGCGTGCGTGCGTGCGTGCGTGCGTGCGTGCGTGCGTGCGTGCGTGCGTGCGTGCGTGCGTGCATGCGTGCATGCGTGTGTGTATGCATGTGTGTATGCATGTGTGTACGTGTGTGTACGTGTGTGTGTGTATAGGTGTGTACGTGTGTGTGTGTGTGTGTGTGTATGTGTGTGAATCCATCATTTGTCTGTGAATCCATCATTTGTCTGTGAATCTACAGTATCATGTGTCTGTGAATCTATGTTGCCAGAGAATATAGAATCAACACAAACACCAACACTGTCTGTACGACCTGAACCTGTGATGCATCATGCACCACAACGTCCTCAGCTCAGTGACATCCGCTTTATTGAATTACCGTCATGAAAACAGACCTGACAAATGAATTCAGGCACAAAGCAACATTTTAGGTGTTGTTTTTTCATGATCAAAGCTTTGAGAATAGTCCAAAACTAAAGGAAAACTATTTTACATGAAGAGAAACATGAGGAATGAATGTCTCTGCTGATTGTCTAATAAATCTACCCGATTTATCTAATACATCTATACCCACCCGATTTGTCTAATAAATCTACCTGGTTTATTTAATAAATCTACCTGATGTATCTAATAAATCTACCTGATTTATTTGTCTGTTTCTCTGCTTCCCCTTAATTGACTTGACAGTATTATCTCTGTGGTAAAATCCTGCTGACTGATGATACTAATGACTTCAATCCCAGGATGTATTGGGGTCAGTGGGACCAGGAGGCAGGAGGCAGGAGGCAGGAGGCAGAGGAAGGAACCATAAAAACACAGAGAGGAGGATTCTTCTTGTCAATAAGCTCTGAAGAACAATTGAAATGAAAGGGAAAACACTGAATTGATTTATAAAAACAGATGATCTAAGAGAAAATAACTTGTTTCTTTTTAGGCTAAAATTAAATGCTCAGTGGTCAGTGACTGATAATAGATAGAGATAAGATCATAGATAGAGATAATAATAATAATAATAATAATAATAATAATAATAATAATAATAATAATAATAATAATAATAATAATAATAATAATAATAATAATAATAATAATAATAATAATAATAATAATAATAATAATAATAATAATAATAATAATAATAATAATAATAATAATAATAATAATAATAATAATAATAATAATAATAATAATAATAATAATAATAATAATAATAATAATAATAATAATAATAATAATAATAATAATAATAATAATAATAATAATAATAAAGATAAAGATAATAGACTATAATAATAGTTAATAATAATAATAATAATAATAATAATAATAATAATAATAATAATAATAATAATAATAATAATAATAATAATAATAATAATAATAATAATAATAATAATAATAATAATAATAATAATAATAATAATAATAATAATAATAATAATAATAATAATAATAATAATAATAATAATAATAATAATAATAATAATAATAATAATAATAATAATAATAATAATAATAATAATAATAATAATAATAATAATAATAATAATAATAATAATAATAATAATAATAATAATAATAATAATAATAATAATAATAATAATAATAATAATAATAATAATAATAATAATAATAGATAATAGTTTTAACCTTTTTTTAGGCCTTGTTTTTTATTTGCCTATGTTTTTACCCTGTAGCACTCTGAGATTTGGTTTCCAAATGTAGAGTGCACTACACATTGAATGTATTATTATTATTATTATTATTATTATTATTATTATTATTATTATTATTATTATTATTATTATCATTATTATTATTATAGCCCACGCGCCACTCACACCGCCATGCACGGTGACGGGAATGCCACCCCTGCGGGCCGCCCCATCTCCCCTGGTCCCGGTGCCCCTGCCACCACGAGGAAAACCAGCGAATCCCACATCCCCACCCCCCCAAACTCCACAGAGGAATGACAGGCCACGCGCCCCAGGACCCGCAGCCACGCCAAAGGAGACACGACTCCAAACACTCAAGCAGACAGACAGACACAACAGCGGCCAAACGAGAAGACACGCAGGATCGGGCGGTCCGAGACGACACCGGGACCCCCGGAACACAGCAGAAGCCACAGCGAGCCCCCCACGCAAGGAACCCCAAAACCAGCCAGCGAACCGAGGGAGCCCAACGACGAAGACCACCCAAAATCCACCAAAGCACACGCAAGAGACCAATACCCAGCTCCATAATAGATAGAGATAATATAACATATAGATTTAAGATACTGTAACAGATAGAGATAAGATCATAGAGATAAGATAATATATAGATAGATATAAGATAATATATAGATAGAGATGAGATAATAGATAGATAGAGATAAGATCATAGATCGATAGAAATAAGATAATAGATCGATAGATAAGATAAGATAAAGATAGTGGGACAGACTAGGGGGTGTATTGAGCTGTCACCAGATTGGAATTAATAAAATACGCATCGCACAACAGAGGTTTTATTGCGGTTTAAGGGGAGGAAGAGGTTGTAAGAGTCAGCCAATCCATAATCCAGGAGAATCGCCGTTGTCCGATAGCGGGGGTCGGTACACAGGGATCGGTTCTCATACGGGCGGGGGCTGATCCGGGAGCAGAGACGCAGGGCAAGCAGGGGTCGATACCAAAGCGGGTTCTCAGACAGTCAAAGGGTTGGGCACACAACAGGGATCTCCTTCTAAAAACAGTCATACGGTCAAAGGCTCCTGACAAGCAGGTTGGCTTCTTGCTTGGTTGCCTCCACCCTCAGTGTGTGGATGTGTGAGTGAATGTGAGGCATACATTTCAAAGGGCTTCAGGTGGTCGGAAGGCTCATAATGTGTTATATAAATGCAATCCATTTTCCATAATATCTCTATGGTCTAAGTTGTCAGTAACAGTTCACGAGACGACAGAAGAACGCTTTGACCCCCCCTGGCTGTCAAACCAATCACAGTTTACCGCGGTGAGATTCGGGTGCTCGCGCCGGTGAGAATGTTGAATTATTCTGGTAATAATTGTCGGGCCTGTATGCCCTGGAGCTCGTCCAGGTGTAAAGAGAGGGGGGTCGTGTGTGGAAGAACAAAAACCATTTACCAGGACAAGGCTGAGGCCTGCTGCCTCACCTCTCCTGTCTGCTGAGAGAACCAGATCAATCCCTTCCACCCAGGCTGCCGGGCCTGACAGTCAGCCCACCCACCCTCCCCTACCCGTCACGGTGATTATAGACTCTGTGACTTGTGAGGCTGGGCCACCCAGGCTGCCGGGCCTGACAGTCAGCCCACCCACCCTCCCCTCCCCGTCACGGTGATTATAGACTCTGTGAGGCTGGGCCAGCCAGGCCCGGCGGCGCTGCCTGTACAGATAACACATTATTGGCCCAATTGATTTGTAGCATCACACAGAATTCCCCTGGGTCTTTCAAGGCCCCCTCCCCACACCCTCTCTTTTCCACTTTATCACACTAGCACGAGATTCAACTCCACCTGTCAATTATAACTCGTTCTCATTTCAAATAGCTGTTTTTTGACTGGAATTCTATTTGGAAATTGTCATGCTTGGAATGAATATCAGCATGGGAGTTAGTGAACTGCTTTTGTTGACGTCCTCACTCTGAAGTACTCCAAGACTCTAAAATAGGCAACATACTGTTTGTGTGCGCGCGATTGTGTGTGTGTGTGGGTGTGTGTGTGTGTGTGTGTGTGTGTGTGTGTGTGTGTGTGTGTGTGTGTGTGTGTGTGTGTGTGTGTGTGTGTGTGTGTGTGTGTGTGTGTGTGTGTGTGTGTGTGTGTGTGTGTGTGTGTGTGTGTGTGTGTGTGTGTGTGTGTGTGTGTGTGTGTGTGTGTGTGTGTGTGTGTGTGTGTGTGTGTATGTGTGCGTGCGTGCGTGCGCATGGGCAGGACGAGAGGAACCAGGTGCTGATAGCCTACCTGTGGATCAGGCAGACCATGGTGTGACACTTGTCTGTGTGTTAGTATTACTGTATAGGGAGGTGAAGACCACATCATCAACACTGGTAGGTTGACTCTTGTTGCGTTCCCTGCTATTCATACAGGAAGGGGCACAAAATCATAACTTTTTCCTTTAAAGTGATTACATCACGGCATATACAACTTATGGTCTCTCACACCTGAATACATTTGATTAAAACAGCATCCAGGAACATCTGCACACTGTCTTCACTTACTCACTAGTTTTAGGAACATGCCAACATTATGGGAAATTTGCTTAGATAAGAAGATAGACACCAATTTCCTCTCTGTGAATGAATGAATGAATGAAAACTTTATTTAACAGATTGCAGAATGGGTACAATACAGTACGGCTCAATACATACAATTGTTAAGGGGATGCAGACCAGAGAAAGACGTTTGTCTTGTTTCCATCAGGGTCCCCCATTTTCAATTCATATAGACATTTATGACATACACAACATACATGACATTTATGGCATAGGGACATATAGGTATTTAGTACTGATACATTTGTGACTTAAACGGTATTCAAATATACAGTACTGTTACCCCTAGATCCTGACAGAGTATAGATGGGGAGGGGACTGTACATTAGAGGGGTGGGTGGGTGGGAGAGAAATATACATACGGCGGGGAGGGAATATATACATGCGGTGGGGAGGAGACCATGTCTATTAGGAGGTGGTGGGGGTTTTGGGCATTTACGGTGGCCAGTTTCGAATTGCAGCCTCCCGTAGGTGCTCTTTAAGAGCGGTTTTGAATGTGGGCAGGGATTCACATTCCTTTACAGCTTTGGGTAGGGCGTTCCACATTGTTGTGGCATAATTGCGAAACGTGTTTAGTCCCTTGTTTGATCCGAATCTGGGTTTAACATGATTTGTTGAGCTTCCTCTGGTGTAGTGGTTGTGGTATTCACTGACCTTTGGGAAGTATTTTGACATGTACATGGGCACCCCGGTCGTATAGTGTATCTTGTAGACCAGGCCCATTGCAAGTTGCTGTACTCTGTCGTCTACTCTAAGCCATCCTAGGTTGTCAAAGTGGGCAGGGGTGAGGTGGGTTCTGGGGTTCTGTGCGTTCAGTAGAAAGCTATCTGGCTGCAAGCTAGCCTAGCTTATCACAAATGAATGGAAACTGATATGGACCTCTGCCGGAGTGTGCTGTTACCCTTCCTGTTCACCCCCTACACCTCTGACTTTTGCTTCAATTCATCAATCAAATAATTCAGGCCAGGAAATATAGTGCAAAATATAGCCCCAGTCAGGCCACTTTTTAAGCAGAAGGGCTGGGGGTCCCCCACCAGGAGATTTTTTGTTACAAAGACTTAATTTCCTGCATTCTGGTGCAGGAATATAAAAAATTTGGCCCTTTAACTCATTCACGGCCAGCCGTGTAAGCCATCCTTGTACTCAAGAGATAGGGATTTTCACTGTGCGTCGCGGTGTTTGCAGGGCTATATCTATATTTTATATTATAGCTATGGAGACAATACTATGGCTCATTTGACATTAACTATCCATCGTTCAACATGTGAAAAAGAATAAATTTTTCATGTATATGTTCGCGTGTTATACCGTGGTGAATATTGTATAGTTTCTGACTAATTCCTGGTAACTGTGCTATGGAGCGATATGTGAATTTAGCTAAAAGCGTTGGCGTTGCTCGCCTGGACACGCTACTATTTCCAAATCAAAGGTATATAATAGGTATTATGTTTCATCATGAATGCATGAAGGGGGGGGGTCGTTTTTTGATGCTTTGATCGCCAGCAATGGCATACGTTTTGGAGTACGCGTTGCGATCGATGTGAAATCATTGTTGGATCAAAGTAGGATTGATGTCATATAGTCCTTACCGTATCCCAAAAAGAATATTCCAATTGTCTGATCGCGATTTCTAGTATTGATGTCGATCGGGTCCCTGACATGAAGTGGCACAAGATATGCCTCAAATGTGCTGAACACGTTTCGAAGTGGTCGGATGAAGCGATTTACTTGGCTTGATCTAAATTCTCCACCCGGACCGCATATAATGTAACACATTATAAATAAGGTTTCAAAGGGTGGGCGATACTGCCACCTAGCATGATGCGGCCGGTATTACACTCTAGGGATCTCAGAATGATTTCCTATGGTAACACTGAGGTCCGTGACATTGCATAGAATAAAGAAATCGAATAAAAGAAAAAACTATGAAAACCCGACTATACTCGGGTATGGCGCTCCACCGCTGGCGAGATAACCCGACTATCATCGGGTCTGGCACCCAATGAGTTAAAGGCCAGTGTTTGTGATGGCATCACAAATTATTGTTAAAAAAACACACACAAATGCAAAGTGGATTTTTCTGGGGGGGATTATTACAGGCTAGCATGTCTCAATGATTAGCAACAACACAGATTTTGATGGATTTTTAGTTTTTTTGTAATGTCAGATTGAAAAAAATACTCACTCTTACCATTAGGGGACTAAATTGTCCTCTTCAAAAAAACGCCATAAAAATATTATATGTTGAAATTATATTCCACTTTTTCTTTCATAAATCTTTTATTCAACTTCAGCCCTGATCATAACAACCACATATTCAATTCATTTTAGAATTGCAACCCTTTAAATGGCAGTGTGTGTGATGGCATCACAAATTATTGTTAAAAAAAAACACAAAAAGTTAAATATTTTCAACTTGTGTGCGTTTAGACTGGGTTACCCTCTGTCGAAGTGATCTCCTGGTTGTTTCCCACCTAGGTTAACTAACTATCGCGCCACCGCAACTAGAAGCACTGGCCTGGCCTGCTTCTAAGTTCAGTGGCCTGACTGAGTGCACTTGAACAATAAACTGGACTGGGCGGACAACACCAAGGTCCTCTACAGAAAGGGACAAAGCAGATTCAGGTCCTTCAACGTGTGCAGCCAGTGTCCTTTTCTTCATTGTGGTATGCTGGGGGGTGGGGTGAAACATATCAACTCAAGAGACACTAACAAACTGAACAAGCTGGTGAGGAAGGCTAGCTCCGTAGTGAGTCAAACTGAACAAGATGGTGAGGAAGGCTAGCTCCGTAGTGAGTCAAACTGAACAAGCTGGTGAGGAAGGCTAGCTCCGTGGTGGGAGTCAAACTGAACAAGCTGGTGAGGAAGGCTAGCTCCATAGTGGAGTCAAACTGAACAAGCTGGTGAGGAAGGCTAGCTCTGTAGTGGAGTCAAACTGAACAAGCTGGTGAGGAAGGCTAGCTCCGTGGTGGGAGTCAAACTGAACAAGCTGGTGAGGAAGGCTAGCTCCGTGGTGGGAGTCAAACTGAACAAGCTGGTGAGGAAGGCTAGCTTCGTAGTGAGTCAAACTGAACAAGATGGTGAGGAAGGCTAGCTCCGTAGTGAGTCAAACTGAACAAGCTGGTGAGGAAGGCTAGCTCCGTGGTGGGAGTCAAACTGAACAAGATGGTGAGGAATGCTAGCTCCGTAGTGGAGTCAAACTGGACAAGCTGGTGAGGAAGGCTAGCTCTGTGGTGGGAGTCAAACTGAACAAAATTGTGAGGAAGGCTAGCTCCGTAGTGAGTCAAACTGAACAAGCTGGTGAGGGAGGCTAGCTCTGTGGTGGGAGTCAAACTGAACAAGCTCGTGAGGAAGGCTAGCTCCGTGGTGGGAGTCAAACTGAACAAGCTTGTGAGGAAGGCTAGCTCCGTAGTGAGTCAAACTGAACAAGCTGGTGAGGAAGGCTAGCTCCGTGGTGGGAGTCAAACTGAACAAGATGGTGAGGAAGGCTAGCTCCGTGGTGGGAGTCAAACTGAACAAGCTGGTGAGGAAGGCTAGCTCCGTAGTGAGTCAAACTGAACAAGCTGGTGAGGAAGGCTAGCTCCATAGTGGAGTCAAACTGAACAAGCTGGTGAGGAAGGCTAGCTCCGTGGTGGGAGTTTAGCGTGTCAAACTAGAGGTGGTGGCAGAGAGGAGGATGAGAGAGAAGCTGGATAACCCCTCCCATCCCATCCCCTCTATGAGGAGCTAGCTAAGAGGAGCACGTTCAACCATAGACTCACCTTGCACAAGGACTCACACATCACCCATTAATTTATTACCACCTTAGATTTGTATACAGACATTTATTGATAATCTGCTTGATCTCTCTATTTATACCAGGGTAGACTAAGTATGGAGTATTGCATATTGTACAGAGTAGACTTAGGTTAGCTATATATATTTGAACATGTGGTTGTAGAATCTGTATATATATGCGTATTGTGTTATTATTACCAAGAGTATACATATGTTTCATCTTTTATTTCATATTTGATTCTGTATTATCTACTTAATCTTTTATTCTTATATGTGTATTCTTGTTTTTATTACCCTGCCTGTGCCTCCCCTCCTCCTCCCCTGTGCTGCTACGACCTCTGAATTTCCCTCAGGGGATCAATAAAGATCCATCTTATCTTGTCTTATCAACTCAGTCATAACTCCAGTTCATTCATCATTGTCCATATTAACACAGATGTCCAGGTAGAAACGTTGATCGAGAACAGTAGTCGGTGAAATAATAAAAGGCACATGCAGTATTTGACTGGCGCTGGGGCTTATAGGTACAAATTACATGGTTACCACTTCTCTCTGGCTCCCAGGATGATCATAGCTCGCTGCGCCCCCACACCCCACACCCCCCACCTGCTCCACGCGGCTCGCTGAGCGCTAATGGAACGCAATGCAGCTGGCTTCCCCCCCAGAGTGCACATGGGAGTTATTTTCACCGAGATCAGACACATCATGCTTCAGCATGACAATCACTTTGGAGAAGAGGATAAAAAAAGGATGACTCCAATGCGACTAGAGCTCCCGGCTGAAGTCTGTGCTGCCTCCTGCCTGCTAATATCAGAGGCCTCCTACGACCGTCCCCTCATCGAGTTTCATTCGGCTAAAGGAATTTTACAATGATACTGTTGGTCCCTTATCATATAATAACCTGCAGGACATCAGGATGCAGGCTGTAGTCAAACAGGAGACTAACGATCACTTGTGTTAACTGGTGTTTTCCATAATGAGTGACACGTTTCATGTGTGGCTGTGTGATGAAAACAACATCTGGGCGAATCGGAGTGTTTAGACCAGGGTTGTTGGGGGAAGAGCACCCTCTGCTGAGATGATCAGGTACTGCAGTGGCAGAACTCGGGGGCAAGGGGTAATGTGTGTTTATTGGTTCTCATTCCTGTGATGTCAAGGTGCAGAACATGGCTAACTAAGACTACTGTTCTCCTGCTGAAGCAGAGGGTGACCTTGTTCCAACACATACACATACACACACACAAACACACACACACACACACACACACACACACACGCACGCACGCACGCACGCATGCACGCACACACACACACACACACACACACATTCAAACTAACATCCACACGTACAGAGCTGTCCCTCGAGATTTGGGGCCCTAGGTAAAAAATCCTTTGCATATCCCAGCAAGCGGATGCCCTCAGCGTTGGCCTCCCTGCTCGCCTGCAGACTTGTTCTTCTTAGCTGGAAGTGGAATAATATCCTGTAAAGTAACTCTAACACATAGCACTTCCTTCTCCACGCGGCTAAGCTGCCAATAATAGCTGGCTTTTCTTTTAGACATTGCAGCAATTCTCAGACCGGTCATGGTGCATTTATATACATGGCCAAGACTTCCGAATACAAGTACACTATATTCTACACCTGTACCCAAGGCCTTGACTTGTACAAGTTGCAGGTATGGTTGGTTCTTTGCATTATTGATGCTCATATTACCTTTCGTCTTCACAGCCTCAGTCTCCTTGCGCCACATAGCTCCTTCATTACCTATTTACTAGATGATTTTGAGCATAACATTGGATGTTGGATGTGGACTGTGCAACACAACCACTGATAAATAAGTTGACCCCAGATCCACTTACTAGTCCTGCATGCTGCTATGAGTCAGTGATGGACCAGGCTAGTTACAGCTATGAGTCATATCCACAGTGTGAAGGCAGTGATGGACAAGCCTAGTTACAGCTATGAGTCATATCCACAGTGTGAAGGCAGTGATGGACAAGCCTAGTTACAGCTATGAGTCATATCCACAGTGTGAAGGCAGTGATGGACAAGGCTAGTTACTGGTGTGTTTACAACTCACTCACATATCTACTACTATGTAACACTGCAAACACATCTCCACCTTAACCAAGTAATTCAATCTTATAATGAGGTTTAAACTAAAGCAAGTGAGAGATCAGTTTGCTTGTTCAGACACAATTCAGCTCACATCATGGACTTCCTGGCTGGGTGATTGGGTGTGACATCATGGACTTTCTCGTTGTCTGGCTGGGTGTAACATCATCTTGATTTGCCTTTATTACAAGATATTGTCACTAAACATGTTATGTTGTATTGATCCTCTCACCCCATTGTTTGGATAAATCACTTGTTAAGATGCAGATTTTCTGCAGTGTATTTAAAACTTCCAGAGATGTCAAGTGTTGTGTGAGGTTCGCCTTTTCCCTGGACCTTTGATTCCCTGTCTCCTCACCTCTCCAGCCCCCACCCTCGCGTTCGTTTACTCCCGTCTGCTCTCCAGCAGCCCACACCCTTGGACTACCTGTCATTATGTGTTTGATTGGTCCGTGCCGAACACACACTTCTAGTCAAGTATCAATTACTATCTCGCACCTGATGTGTGTTCTAATTAGCGCCCCCAGTCGGCTTTAAATAGCTCGATCTCCCCCCCAGTCCTCGTCGGGTCGTTCTGCAAACTCCTACGGGAGAATTCTCTATCTGTAAGCTCCTACGGGAGATTCCCTATCTGTCTGTATGCTGTTTCATCTCCGGCGTGAGACGAGGTGCAAGCCTTCGCCACCTGTCGCCGTTTGCCTGGAGTGGGACACAGTACTGCGCTCTCTAATTCTCTACGGGAGGTATTCCAGTGTTCCACTCCAGACCCCGCGCCAGATGCGCTCTCCGAACCGGCGCGTTCTCCAAGCAGACGCACACCACTCCAGACCCCGCGCCAGATGCGCTCTCCGAACCGGCGCGTTCTCCAAGCAGACGCGCACCACTCCAGACCCCGCGCCAGAGGCGCTCTCCGAACCGGCGCGTTCTCCAAGCAGACGCGCACCACTCCAGACCCCGCGCCAGATGCGCTCTCCGAACCGGCGCGTTCTCCAAGCAGACGCGCACCACTCCAGACCCCGCGCCAGATGCGCTCTCCGAACCGGCGCGTTCTCCAAGCAGACGCGCACCACTCCAGACCCCGCGCCAGATGCGCTCTCCGAACCGGCGCGTTCTCCAAGCAGACGCGCACGACTCCAGACTCCGCGCTGATGCGCTCCTACAGCAGACGCGCTCCTTCTGCAGACGCGCTCCACTCCAGACGCGCATCGCTCTCTAATCCTCTACGGGAGGATGCGTCTCTCCGAGCCGGCGCGCTCTCCGAACCGGCGCGTTCTCCAAGCCGACGCGCCCCACTCCAGACGTCTAGCCTGCGCCCTCCTACTCCATCCCTGTAAGCAGCTCTGGCCCTAGTCTCCCCTGTTGGCTTCTTTGTTTAGCTCCCCTGTTAGCCTGTTAGTCTCCCCTGTTAGCTCCCCTGTTAGCCCTTGTTAGTTCCCCTGTTGACTCCCCTGTTTAGCTTCCCTGTTAGCTCCCCTGTTAGCCTGTTAGTCTCCCCTGTTAGCTCCCTTGTTAGCCTTGTTAGTTCCCCTGTTGACTTTGTGTTCTCCCTTAAAGGGACAGTGCCGCTTTTCTGTTGTATTCAATAAATGCCCAGTTCTTGGCTTACTCTCATACCTGTCTTGTGTTGTGCGATTGGGGTCGGTTACAAACCATAACATGTTGTTTAATAAAGTTCAGGGGACCGTATACGGCCGTCACGCCTGTCGGCTCCGGGCAGCATTTTTTGCGGTGCAACCAATACATTGTTGGAAAGTTGAATTTGCCGCCTTTTATGAGGGGTGGAAGTAACAAAAATGTATAAATGAATGTGTAACCGATTAAAATGCAATCAAATCAAATAGTCACTTGATGAATTAGCAAATAATTGTATTAATTCAGAACCAAACTGAATAAAACATCATCAATAAAATGAAATAACAATCAAACACAGAATTTAAATAAACTAGACTGGTTTTATCTAATCACCTTGAAATTCAATTCAGTGCACCGCAATTCCATTCGCCACCACTTTTGCCACCACTTTCATCAAATCGAGGACACTTTCGTTGTTAACGGTTTGTGCTCCATGTGTCAATCAAATTACCCCGCCCACTATGAGTGGTGGAAGTAACAAACATTTATGAAAGTTACTGGCAACAAGTTAACACAAAAGTAAGGACCAAATATTTTATTTCAGTGTGTTCAAACCTCTGTTTCTCTATTACATTAGCACTCAAAGTGATTTTTCTTTGTGTAAGAAACTTCAGAACGTTACCTTTCAGAAGAGACCAGACTCATGCAAGTATAAAGTATAATAAATCGCAAATTACTTTGGGTATGCAATCGTCAGGCGTTTTATGCTAAATGTGGGACCTGTATGCTTAAGGGGTTAAAGGTTACACTCCAGAGAACACATAATGTACTTTTATGTTGCCACACAAGATCCAGAACCACACATTCTTTTTTCATAATCAAATATTTTATTGCATAAAACAATGTGATTTAACATAAATTGCAACTATGAATGAAACAGTTCATGATTATGCAAGGTGTACATGGTCAATCATAATTCAGTCCAGCATTGTGCTATAAGTGAATTCATTATATATCTTTCATTACAAAGGATGTGGATTATGATGTGTAAAACAACTAATATATGTCTGATACATAATGTGTGAAATATCATTGAACAGGTACCTTTTTTTCCACAAGTTCCATTTGGAGGAACTGTTCACACAGAAAGTTCTCATGTATCCACTGGCAAATGATTTGGCCTGATCTGAGATCCCCGTGTGACGTGTACAAAAGAAGACACTGTGTTGCTGAGCTGATCCTGGTCCACATTCAGTTACTGTACTTATCGCCTTCATTGCCACTCAAACTGAACATCTCATGCCTCTTCAAATTCTCAGGGGAATGATGAATGTTGTTCTCTGTCAACCAGCTGAACCCACGGTCTCCAGAGTAGCTGTTCTCCTGGCGTCCACTGCTACAAGCGTTCTCCAAGCTCTCCACAGCCACAAACCTCAGCCTACACACACACACACACACACACACACACACACACACACACACACACACACACACACACACACACACACACACACACGCACACACACACACGCACACACACACACACACACACACATCACACATTCATCACACACACTTAACACACACACACATCACACACACACACACACACACACACACACACACACACACACACACACACACACACACACACACACACACACATTCATCACACACACACTGGACTCTGGTTTACTGCTATATTTTGTAGTTTGTTTGTTTATTTATTGAATTAATCACCTGGAATGTTCACTGTGTTTTTTGCTTTATTGATTGGACCATGGTAGGTTCCATTTGATTGACTGACTGACTGACTGCTTAAATGATTGATTGACTGCTTAATTGATTGACTGACTGACCTTTTTTGAGTGATTAACTCGTGAACTGAAATGTGAAATTATTGTGTTTTTGGTTATTAGATGTGAGATGCTTATAAAAGTATTGATGCGTACACAACATGCTTAAATACAACATGCTTATAAAAATGTTTTTACAATGCAATGTTCTTTTGTCATTTGACCAATAAGAGTTAACTCCAGACGGGTCAAGTAGGGGGGGGGGGGACCACATATCTCCGCTTTGGTTCACGGTGCTTTCCCGATGATGAGGATGCTCATGAGGAAGACCATGATGAAGAATATCCACATGAAGAAGCGGTCCATCACCTTGGCGACCTTCTTCCACTCCGCCACCTTGGCGCACGTGGTCCGCTGCTCGCGGAAGCAGTTGGCGATGTACTCCACGTTCCGCACCAGCTTGGCGTCCACACCGGGGACGCCGTCGCAGTGGCTGCAGAACACACAGGGACAGAAGGTGATGGTGGTGGGGCCCTGGACCGGAGGCTTCTGGTCCTCGGGGCAGCAGGGGGGCTTCTGGTCCTCCGGGCAACAGGAGACCTTTTGGGGCTCCTTGCAGCAGTCCCCCGCGGGGTCGGGCCCTCTGGAACCCTCGTACTTCCCAGGGGAGGAGCTGGAGAGCTGGTTCCTCTGGTCCCTGGTGATGTGGTGCTGCTTCACTCTGTGCTGGGGCTTGGGGGTCTGCGGCCTGGGCTGCTTGTGTTGGCGATACTGCTCCTCTTGGCCCCGCGGCTTCCCGTTGGTTTGAGCGTGCGGACTGAAGTTCTGATGGGTGAACTCCTCTTGGAAGTAAGGGGAAGAGGAGGAGGAGGAGGAAGAGCCACAGTTCTCACCCACCTCGTAGACGAAGAAGATCTTAGACATGTAGTCTATGATGAGGACTTTGGCCCAGTGGGGGACAGGCTTGGCCTCAGCACCACAGAAGTGGATGTTCATGATGAAGATGGTGAGGGCCGTCGAGGCTGTGATCATGGTCATTGTGGCGATGTAGTACTTCCCTGTGAGACAGACGGAGAGACAGAAGGATGTTTCTATTTGACATTTTCTCATTTCTAAATGTCCTATAGTCTAAAAGGTTTTAGCTGGTCTGCTTGCATCTCCTATCTCCTATCGCCTATCTCCTAAAGTAAAACAATACATGTACAGTAGTATTGACTGTCATGTTTGTAAACAGTAGCAGTGTAAAAACAACATTATTAATTAATTTGTAGTTAGGCTACTACCGTTTGGTAAGCAGGGTGTTACCCTCTCACTGTTACCAGGGTAAACCACAGTACCTACCCTCTCACTGATGCCAGGGTAAACCACAGTACCTACCCTCTCACTGGTACCAGGGTAAACCACAGTACCTACTGAAGGATGTCACTGGTTTTCATATGGTAATAACAGCATGTGTGTAAATATCTATATAAACTGGAGTTTCTGAATGAAATTGAAAGGTATAGCTTCCTGACTGATAATGAAAGGTAGCCAACATCAACTCTGTCACAACTATAACTACATCAACTCTGTCACAACTATAACTAAATCAACTCTGTCACACCTCTGCATCAACTCTGTCACAACTATAACTACATCAACTCTGTCACACCTCTACATCAACTCTGTCACAACTATAACTACATCAACTCTGTCACACCTCTACATCAACTCTGTCACAACTATAACTACATCAACTCTGTCACACCTCTACATCAACTCTGTCACAACTATAACTACATAAACTCTGTCACACCTCTACATCAACTCTGTCACAACTATAACTACATAAACTCTGTCACACCTCTGCAACTACATCAACTCTGTCACACCTCTGCAACTACATCAACTCTGTCACACCTCTGCAACTACATCAACTCTGTCACACCTCTGCAACTACATAAACTCTGTCACACCTCTGCAACTAAATAAGTAGCCAATAAGTTTATCCGTAGCTGTCGGCCCTTTTAAAACCACACCTCTCTAATGTGGCGTACCACAGGGATCTGTACTAGTGCCAATCCTGTTTGCCCTTTACATGCTCCTCCTAGGCCTTCTCATTAATATATTTAAGGGTATCTCCCGCTAGAGTAGCCACGTACATGGGGTCCCTTAAAGGAAATGTGCTCCCCACTTAAGAAACCTCAGGGTTATATTTGAACAGGCTATGCGCTTGGACAAACAGGTCAAAGCTCTGACCTGCACCTGTTTCTTTCATCTGAGAAACATTGCTAAACTCCATCATATCCCACAATGAACTGGAAATGTCTTTACACACCTTTATTTCATCCAGACTCGACTACTGCAACTCACTGTTCATCTGCCTAAATAAAACATCCGTGGATCAACTTCAGTTGGTCCAATTAATGCTGCTGCCAGGCTACTCACTAGGTCAAACAGATCATGCCACATCACCCCCATCCTAGCTTCCCTGCACTGGCTCCTGGTAAATTTCAGGTCCTGGTGTTCGCCTACAGCGCCCTCCATGGGCAACATTAGCCTACATTAGCGAGCTCATCCACCCACTTTCCTCCAGCTGGTCACTGCGCTCACCCGACCATGAGCTCCTGGTGGTGCCCAGGACCAGGCTTAAAACCAAGGGGGACAGAGCTTTCGCGGTGACAGCCCCAAGGGTCTGGAACGCCCTCTCCCTAAACTTGAAAACCGCTCCTTCTGAACACATTTTTAAAAGGCAGCTAAAAATGTACCTCTACAGGCGGGCTTTTAAACACATATAGCTGTTTTTCTGTTCATGTCTTTTTGTTTTTAGTTTTTTTGTTGTCTATTCTGTTGTTTTAGCTCATTTGAATGTTTTATTCTTTTCTTCAAATGTCTCTTACTGTATTTTATTGATGTTATATACTACTGTTGTAAAGCACTCTGTGCACTCTCCGAGGGGCGACATGCTCACCTATAAGCGGCACGCTCTCCGAGGGCGGCATGCTCTCCGCCACCATCAGCTGGAACACGGTGAGGGCCAGCAGCACCGTGACCCCCAGGGACACCTTCTCCCCAGAGTCGGCCGGCAGGTAGAAGCCCAGCGGAGCCAGGAAGGAGATGAGGAAGCAGGGCAGCAGGAGGTTGAAGATGTAGAAGGCGGAGCGTCTCTGAAGCAGCACAGTGAAGGTGATGTCGGGGTACGGGTCGGAGCAGCAGCCGTACATGATCACGTTCTTGGTGGCCGGCATGCCGTGACACTCCCACTCCACGTTCTCCACGAAGTCAGACAGCTCGCCGCTGTCGCTGGTAATGATGATGTCTACCTGGGGGAGGAGCAGGGGGGGAAACTACCATATGAGGAGCCAATAGAGGAGAGACATTGTGTTGTGAAGATGTGGTTCTTACAAGGGGTCCAGGGACGGTCCAGGGGTCCTTGGGGGGGGGGGGGGGGGGGTCACAGGATCCTCAGCAAGGAGCAACTCTAGGCTCTGTTACCTATACTGTATGAACTTTGAACTCTGTTGCCTATACTCAATTTATACCTGCCTAGTGCCTACTGCTTTCACTGTCTATACTGCCTGTCTATTGTCTATTACACTGTAATCATAACTACTACCTACCTAAAACTATAGTCTACCCATATAACTGTGATAGCATGCACAATAATGCTGTATACAATGTATATATATATATATATGTGCTCACTGCTGTATGATGACACAACATTTGAATCTAATCTAATCTAATTCACTAGTTATTTAGCACAATGAGATTTCCTCTGGTATCTCCTTACCTACCAAGCTACCAGTACATTATTAACAGTTATGGAATTCTGGACAAAATTGTATCTGACAACAAATATCTAATCAGACAACATCCTATCAAATGGACAATGACATGAAAGAGTTTGAGTGGATTATTGGCAGATTCAAAATGACAAGACTACAGGGAAATTGTAGGAAATTAACATAATGACTCGTGCAGATCCTGTGAGTCGCACACATAGACCCCTGCATACAGGTGGCACAGCACACATACACATAGACCCCTGCATACAGGTGGCACAGCACACATACACATAGACCCCTGCATACAGGTGGCTCAGCGCACATAGACCCCTGCATACAGGTGGCACAGCACACATAGACCCCTGCATACAGGTGGCACAGCACACATACACATAGACCCCTGCATACAGGTGGCTCAGCGCACATAGACCCCTGCATACAGGTGGCTCAGCGCACATAGACCCCTGCATACAGGTGGCACAGCACACATAGACCCCTGCATACAGGTGGCTCAGCGCACATAGACCCCTGCATACAGGTGGCACAGCGCACATAGACCCCTGCATACAGGTGGCACAGCGCACATAGACCCCTGCATACAGGTGGCACAGCGCACATAGACCCCTGCATACAGGTGGCTCAGCGCACATAGACCCCTGCATACAGGTGGCACAGCACACATAGACCCCTGCATACAGGTGGCTCAGCACACATAGACCCCTGCATACAGGTGGCACAGCGCACATAGACCCCTGCATACAGGTGGCACAGCGCACATAGACCCCTGCATACAGGTGGCTCAGCGCACATAGACCCCTGCATACAGGTGGCACAGCACACATAGACCCCTGCATACAGGTGGCTCAGCGCACATAGACCCCTGCATACAGGTGGCACAGCACACATAGACCCCTGCATACAGGTGGCTCAGCACACATAGACCCCTGCATACAGGTGGCACAGCGCACATAGACCCCTGCATACAGGTGGCACAGCGCACATAGACCCCTGCATACAGGTGGCACAGCGCACATAGACCCCTGCATACAGGTGGCTCAGCACACATAGACCCCTGCATACAGGTGGCACAGCACACATAGACCCCTGCATACAGGTGGCACAGCGCACATAGACCCCTGCATACAGGTGGCACAGCGCACATAGACCCCTGCATACAGGTGGCTCAGCACACATAGACCCCTGCATACAGGTGGCACAGCACACATAGACCCCTGCATACAGGTGGCACAGCACACATACACATAGACCTCTGCATACAGGTGGCTCAGCACACATACACATCCTTTCTGTGTGTCTGGTGGTAGGATGACATCACCACACACACAAAAGAGAGTGGTTTGTTTGCAGTGTGGCAGAAGGCCAGGGAGTGTTGGTGTCTCATCTCCCTTTCAGGCTGGCCAGCCTGTGTGGCCCCTACTGAACTAACAACCTAGTTACACTATATCAACAGCCAGTGGCCCTGAGCCAGACCTGACCCAGACCTGAGCCAGACCCTGAACCAGACCTGAACCAGACCCTGAGACAGACCTTGAGCCAGACCTGAACCAGACCCTGAGACAGACCTTGAGCCAGACCTTGAGCCAGACCTGAACCAGACCCTGAACCAGACCCTGAGACAGACCTTGAGCCAGACCTTGAGCCAGACCTAGAGCCAGACCTAAACCAGACTTTGAGCCAGACCTGAACCAGACCTTGAACCAGACCTGAGCCAGACCTTGAGAGAGACCTGAACCAGACCTGAGCCAGACCTTGAGTCAGACCTGAGCCAGACCTGAGCCAGACTTGAGCCAGAACTGAGCCATACCTGAGCCGGAATGAAATCCACTGTGGTCAGGCACATTTAGCATAAAACGCCTGTCGATTGCATACCCAAAGTAATTTGTGATTTATTATACTTTATACTTATAGCACATGCATAGGTTTCTTACACAATAAAGAAAAATCACTTTGAGTGCTAATGTAATAGAGAACCAGAGGTTTGACAAGCCATTCAGACAAGTGACCACGTCAGGTTTGGCCGGGTCCTGAACGGACCAGTCACATCTGATGGCTAAAATGATTGACTACCTTTGTAGCCAATAAAATTCTGGAGCCATGGGTATCCCACAGGTGATTGCAACAAGAAAGACAAAGAAGAAGCCGGTTAATTTTTTTTTACTTACATTTTCATTTACAGTACATACACTTAGACAAAACCTACAATAACATCAATAACACAACAGTATACAGACATGGGCCCCATTACTATAATGCGGCTGCGTTCAGCCACCCAGACCCCCATAAGAGGGACCCCCCCCCCCCTCCCGCCATACACCTCTAGAAATAGGGCTCCCCACATCCCAGGTCCGTCCCACGCGGGGGCCAAGCACTCAGCGACACGGGTCCCTTGAATTTAATTGGGCCAGGCTCAGTAGAGGAGCAAGGGGTGGTACTCCCCCCCACCGAGCCAAGCCCGCTACCTCCCATGTCACCAAGCACCCCACCCCACGCACAACGACCCCACAACATACAAGACCCCCCTCTCCCGGGCCAAACCACGGAAACAATGGCCCCCCTCCCCTGACCCCCCCCCCCCCCCCCCCCCCCCCTGAGCTAAGCCCATAGAACTCCCCCATATCCCAGGCCGATACGCGCGGAGCCGGGCCCCCAGCGACACGGGTCCCTTGAATGAATTGGGCCAGGCCCAGTAGAGGAGAGGATAGGGGACTCCCCCCCACCGAGCCAAGCCCGCTACCTCCCATGTCACCGAGAGCCCCACCCCACCCACATTGACCCCCCAACATGCAAGACCCCACTGGGCAAAGCTCAGCCGCTCTGACCCCCATAAGAGAAACCCCTCCCTCCCGCCCTCCTCCCCGAGAAACAGAACACCCCCATATCCTGGTCCACCATGCGCGGAGCCGAGCACCCAGAGCCCCCTCCCCCCCCCGCACCGGCCCGACCGCCAGGCCCCCGCCGCACGAGAACCCCAAGCCCTGCAGAAGGCCAAAGCACCACACCTCAATGGCCCCCCGACCCCCTGCGACCCCAAGCCCGGTGCCCCCCCGGACCGGTGACCAGACCGCCCAGGCCACGGCGGCCGAGGGCCCCAGGAAACCCCAACCCCCCATACCGATCCCACAACACGCAAGGCCCCCCCTCTCCCGGGTCGAACCACCGGAACGATGGCCCCTCCCCCCGACATTTCCCCCCACTGAACTCAGCCTGCCCACCTCTGTACCTCCCATGTCACCGATATCACTATATACATAAAACTGACAAAAAATTTAATGAAAATAAAATAAGCTATATGGTTAGCACTTTTTGCCCCCGTTGGCGGTTTGGAGGGGAATTAGCTCTCCTATGGGAGAAGCCCCCCCCCCTAGTGATGGAGATATCCTCAATGGAGATTCTCCAAGCCTCTATTATTGTCCAACATTTTGAATTCTTGTCCTTCACAAATGTCCATGTGCACATTTAAAGCAACTGCTATTTTTTTTTTTTTTTTTTTTTTTTTTTTATCGTTTTTCCCCCTCCATTTTCCTCCGATTTTCTCCCATCCCAATGTTAGTCGTATGCCAATTCCCAATCCCTTCCTGGTCGCTGCGCACTTACCCCCCACAGTCAGATCATCTGGGAGAGTGGAGGCTATCACGTGCTTCCTCCGACACACGTCCAGCCAATCAACCGCTTCTTTTCACCTGGCAGCGCGGATCCTCCCTGAGAGGGCGTAGCGTGTGGAAGGATCACACTATCCCACTCAGGTCCTATCCGCGCTTAGCAGGCGCCCCGACCGAACTGTAGGAGTCGCTGTTTACAACGACCCGGACCCACCCCGCCAGCTTCTCCCACCCTCTAATACAGCCAATTGTATTAGTGTGAACGGCCAGCCAAGCTGGTGACAACCCCGGAGCTGTGAGCTGGATTCGAACAGGCGAGCTCACAGCTCCGGGGTTGGTGACGAACGCAATCTCCGCTACGCCACCTAACCGCCCATAAAGCAACTGCTATTCTAACATAACTCAGATTCTAACATAACTCAAATAAAAAGACAACATTGGTGCTCCCATGGTGTTAGAGGATCTTAATCGTATCCCTCTGTTCCCTGTTGGAAGGGTGAGGAATAATGGCTCTCCTAGTGAGAGGGCTCCCCCTAGTGGCGAAATGCGCACTATATAAGTCCAACATTCGTTCTGTGGACAGCCTCAGAGCTCCCGGTCAATGCTCTGAATTTGTCTTTCTTATGCTCGTGTTCATTTGTATTGTGTGTCACGTGTAATCCTGTAGTTCCTTCATACCAGTCCATCGTGTATTATTCCCCAATATGTTTCCTAATCAGCGTGTCCATTTTTAAAATACATTTAAAAAATCGTTTGTCTATAACGTGTGTATTGTAAATCATAGTGTTAATTATTCTAAATTCTGGTGTTATAGTTTTTTTTTTTTTTATCCACTTTTTTTTCTCCTCTTTTTTTCTATTTTTCTCCCATCCCGATTTAGCCGTGCCAATTCTCCCCTCCCCTGTCTTGAACATTGCTCGCATATGCCCCCCACTGGTCGGTTGTAGGGAGGATAGAAGCCTTGCATCACATGTCCCCTCCGATACATGTGGAGGCAGCCTGTCACATCTTTTCACCTGCCAGCGCGGACTCTCATTTGGCGAGGTGTAACGTGTGGGAGGCTCACACTACCCCCGCTATTTTCCTGTCTCTGCTGTGCAGGCGTCCCCCAACCGACCTGTAGGAGTCGCTGTCCACAACGTCCAGATTACCACCCATCGACTTCCACCCGCTAACTCTGCCAATTGAGTTAGTATGACGGCCGGCCCAAGCCGGAGGCAACGCCGACAGCCGGAGTCGAACCCGGTGTCTCTTGCGTTGGTGACGAGCGCAATGTCCGCTGCGCCACCCAGCCGCCCCCTGGTGTTATAGTTTGTTGCATCTATTCTCATCCACGTGTGTATGTTTATATTGGGTACTCTTCCACGTTGATTTTGTCTTATATCTTTCCTTGGATCACCGTGTCCCTTCATGCCCCTTTCTCGTGTCCCTTTGTCGTTCTTCATAGTTGATCTGCTTTGAATCGGTTCAGGTCCCCTCTTTTCCTCCTCCTGTCCTCCTCTCCTCGTCCTCGTCTCTCGGTTCTGGTCCACCTGCGCGCCCTCTCCATCCTCTGCGTCGGCGTAGGCCTCTCTCCTTCCCCTCCCGGCACCTTCCATCCTCTCCCGCCTCCTGCACGTTGTTGGGACCTGGTTCCTTTCTTTTTCTGAATTTTCTTTATTTCTACATAGCTTCGGTGTATTTACTTCATCTGGGGCTGTTTTTCTTTCATTTGTCCTCGTGTTCATTCTTCCTTCTTTCTTTTGTCCTCGAATCTTCACTTTTTATTTAGTTTTGAATTGTTTTACTTCCTTTTTTTGATATTCATTGACCGGGAGCTCTTTCATGTGGCTGCTCACCAGAACGTCGCAAACCGGAAGTCAGTTCTTTGTTTTGACTAGCGCGTCGGAATCAATGGCAGCAGATGGCCATTTTGGATAGTCATGCCGAATTATTGCTGGTACACACATTACAAGAACCTTTGTAAAACACTCATTTTCCGTGGGGTGGTTATCAACTTTGGACCTGTACTAGATAAGACTTCAGGCTATGGAACCGTTGGTTTCCAGCTCCTACCTCTCAGCTGGAACTCAAAAACAGGCATCTGGCAACAAGTAAACAGAAATGTGAGTAAACAAAACTTTTACTTCCGTGTATTCAAACCTCTGTAACTCTATTTCATTATCACTCAGAGTGATTACTCAGAGTGAAAGTTCTGAATGTTTCCTTTCAAAAGAGACCAGACTCATGCATGTGTTATAAGTATAAATTATAACAAATCACAAATTACTTATTATGCAATTGTCAGGCGTGTTATGCAAAACTAGCCCCATGTTTTGCCTGATGCATAAGAGGCTATAAGCACTGGGTCAACTTGAGAGGAAAATGCACCACAGCCACGCAGTGATCCAGCCATGGCCTCCCTGCGTGTCTCCATCACAGCATGGTGGCTGCACATTTAGGCTCTCATGAATAATTAAACCAGATTAGGACATCAAACCCTAAGTATTTCAGCAACTGATCTCTATTTTAGACCAGGGTGAGACATGACGTCTGCAGGGACCTCCTGAAGGTATCGGGTTATTATTGTTGTTATTGTTTAAGCCTCGTTTAGTTCTGTAGTGGTTTGTTCATTGTTATGGACACTGCCTACTTACGCCATCGTCGCTGTCAACACCATCAAGGATGACCTTATTTCTTTATTGTCAAATAAACTAAACTCAACTAAAGAGGTTAATGTTAAGGTGAAGGTAAGGGTAAGGATGTGAAAAATGGAATCAGATTAGGATATAAGCCATCAAGTGTTCACTGTATTAGAGTCTCATTAACACTTTCAGTGCCCAGCAGGGGGCGCGCATTTAGTGCTTGAATGCCCACCATCCACTTCAATGTTAGCATTAATATCGCCTAATCTATGTTTTAAATTATGGCTATGTGTCTAATCTGCCCGTCGCTTATCAATGACTCATTTCCAGTGAACATTGTCAAAGCGGATTGTTTTTTTATCGGTTCATTTCCGTTTTATAGCATTTTGAAAAGCCCTCGTTTTCAAGGGGGAAAAAAGATTCCATGATAATCGCCCTGTACTGTAATATTCTAGAACGTTGTCATTTTTCGGCCTATTTATGAATCGTTTTCAAATAAACGCTAGATTATCGATAGTATATGTGTACGTGTGCACGCTGGTGCCGCGAGCTGAAAATCGATTCTCTCAGTTCCTGATCGCTCTTACAGTCAAACAGCCATATCAACATATAGGGGAAAAGCTTATATCTCTGTGAAAACAGGTCTGATTATCCTAAGACTGGTAAAATAGATTCCTTACCTGAGATCAGATGGTATCAAAATGGATTACTCCAATTCCTGAGCGCCATTCCAAAAATCTATCCTTTTATTGATCCAACGCGTATACTGTAAAACACATATTACACGCTGTGCTGAGGGTCCAGAATGAATCTGATCGGCTCCGGTTACATGCGTGAGAAGTAAAATGTGGATTCCGGATATTTTTTTTCTCATCGATTTTCATTGAGTCCAATCCAAAAGGGTGCATTACCATCTGGGAGACGATAGGGG